>NC_054373.1:156861152-157093652 GCF_017654675.1 Xenopus laevis
TCTTGCAGTCTATAGTTCATGTTACTGAATAAAAGTATATTTCAATTATCTGCATTTTGTCGTAAGTTCCCTCCCTTTAAGCTCTGGTAGTTCCCATTACGTGAATGCTGACCATGGGTGACAAGGAAAACAGGAAATTGTTTCTTACTCACCGTGATTTCTGTTTCCTGGTCACTATCCATGGCAGCATTCACCAGGGAATTCCCACCCAGGTGACAAGCTGCATAACTAAGACAGTGAGTAGAGGTGGGCTGATGATTTTAATTGCTTGGGGGAGGATCCTGTCTGTTGGCCCGGTGGGAGGATTAACCGATTAGGTGAATGCTGCCATGGATAGTGACCAGGAAACAGAAATTACGGTGAGTAAGAAACAATTTCCTGTTTTTGTGCTTTTACGTTTAATTTTTTTGGAATTTTGTTTATGTACTGCTTCATTATTGACTGGTTTATGAATAATAATAAACACGTTGTAAAATGTAAATGTATCTGACAAGGTAGCAGAGGTTACTACTTTTCAATCTATAGTTACTGTTAGATATTTTTCTTTGCAACAGTGGAATATCCTTCGCAGGTAAACTATGCACCCCATCACTCCCCCCATAATCCCATAATACCACAGCCCTGTCTACAATAGCTTCTCCATAATGCCCCAATCCATGTTTTCCTCCTTTTCTAGATTAAACACTCTGCCATTCTTTCCCCTAGCCCAGAGACCCCCTTCCATTAAGGTGCAATCCATCACAGTTATAGACATTGTACCACAAGATAAAATCAGCCTTGTCTTCTATATATTAGAATTGTCCCCTAATAAGTAAATACAGTAGTGAATGTCATTTAAAAAGAATAAACCATTTGGAAAACAAAAACAAATAATTGCCAAAATGTTTATTCATTATCTCAAAAGAATAGATGTTGTGATCTTCTGATTTCTTTCTTGTAGGCTACCATCGGGGACCATGATGTTATACTGGGGCCCAAAGATGACAAATGGGCCCTTTTGCCCCCGTCCCTCCCCCCGATGGTTGCCTCAGTTCTTAAACACCTCCAGCCTCAGTTGTTTAACACCTAAAGCTTCAGTTCTTTAATGCCTCCAGCCTAAGGAAAGATAGTTCAGTGTTAGATATGTAGTAGTAGGTATATGTATAAGAATTCTGAAATTCAATTGCATTTACAATTTTATCAAAATCATGTTTTAAGTCACATGCCCTTTTCTGCTAATTTAAAGATCAACTATCTCTATAATAAAAAAAACTTGTAGGTTTCTCTCCATTTAGTGAACTATAATAACAATTAGCAATTTGTCTTACCTCGTTGACACTGGAAGGTTCTTCCAGATGCCCATAAATACTGGCTGCGGCCAGCACCCATTTGGACAATCTACAGTTCTTGATTTTGGTGCATTTGATTCTAAAGGCAAGCACAAGAAATACAGTTAAACACAATGAATACAATTACTATTTAAAATACCCAACTTTGTTATCAAGAATTACTGCTTCTAAATACAGCTAAAACAGTATTTATCCACTTATTCTTATAGTTAGATTGTGATTAGGGGTCATTAATAAAGACCCCAAACAGAAGTGCACAAGCACTAAGGAGCACAAAAAGCATGAGCCTTAGTGATTATTCAGGGAGTGCTTTTATCAGGGGTCTAGCACCACACCTGCCAAAAGCAAGCATTAGGGCAGCTCTGTTTTGGAGCACAGAGTCCTCAGCCAATTTATTTTCCATGGAAGGCAGTGGACAAAGAACAATTTGCTCCCTGCCTTTAATGACGTAAAAGTCCCTTATTGAGTTTGAAAAAAAGATGCACATCCATCAGGTTATTGCCACCATTCTAAAATGCTGGTAATATTTTTGCATCTGCTAAACCCACAGATATTATCCAAACTACTATGTTTGTGCCCATAATCAAACAGAGTTAAAAAGCATGGTGGTTAGTTGTTAATTTTTTACCATGTGCTTTCTGTTTAAACCCTCATTGATCTCATAGCAGGAATATGCACACTGAAATTGACATGGGTCTTGGTTTTGAGTGCTCATGTTCTTCAAGGGTTATAAAAAGTGCATTTAACATTTGAATATTGGAGAACAGAGCCAGTATCGGACTGGGATGCCAGGGGCCCACTAGAAAATGTTAGACCGTGGGCCCACTTTCCAAACTCTTATTCCTCAAGCTCTTTATTCTCCTAGTCTTTTATATCTACTTACTATATTCTTCCATTATTAAGCATTTTAAATAAATAGGGAAGGACCGTGAAATAGGCTAGCAAGAGGGCCCACAGACACCTGGGCCCACCAGGAGTTTTCCTGGTATCCCGGTGGGCCAGCCGGACACTGAACAGAGCCCTACATCCTATTTTGTGGTATTTAGTTGGATAGGGGGTCTGTTCAGTGGTCAAAATAGGGTTTAAATGGTTAAAACTTATATATGCTCAAACCTCAAATTCCCCATTCTCTTCATCACTGAAGTTATTGCCCAGATATTCTTCTTCTGGGTATTCCTACTGGCTGATGTTGATGCCAGCTGATAATGCCTGGTAAATAGAAACAATTTGTGAACCATCTATCTAGTGGAAATTCTTAAAGGAGAACTAACCCCCCATGATGAAAAGTCCCCACTGCCCCCCTCTGTTGGCCCTGCTCCCTGCCTCCCCCTGCACAGTCTTACCCCAGAATTCTGTCCCCTCTTGAAATAGTGACTGCACAGCGTAGCTCACGGGTGCCATCTTCTACTCTTTGATAATCTTTGGGTCTTCTTCCTCCCATTCGGCAATTTCTGCCTCTTTTGGCGCATGAGCAGTTGTCACGAACCGGAAGATTGCTCCAAATGCACATGCGCCATTCACGAAGAGAGGACATGGCGCCGTGAGCTTATCACATCCTTTAAGCTTCCTTTAAATATGCTGTTTAAATTAATATTATGTAGCTCAATGTGATGCTGAGTTGGTAAAAAAATAACAAAGATCAGGAACAAATATTTGCCATGTGTTTAAAAGCAGCATTTTTCTCATAATTCTAAGTTAATTGTGGCGGCACTCCAAGTTGAATCTGCTGCAATTGCACATGATCCTAAATAAGGATGGAATTATGCTTTTATTTTGATCACCTGTGCATTTCGAATTTGGGTATGGGGGGAATGGGGCCTACAGAGTAGTCTGTGTGATTTGATTTGATAGGGGACCTGTATTGGGGCCAAAATAGGTTTAAAATGGTTTAAAATTATTTAAGCTCAAACCTCAAAACTCTCCTCATACTCTTCATCAGTGAGGTAACTTACCAGATATTCGTCTTCCAGGTTCTCGTTCTGGCTGATGTCACTGTTCAGTCATCATCTAAAACTGATCATGACTCCTGGTAAATAGAAACAATTTGTCAACCATCTACAGTATCTAGGGGAAGTGCTTAAAAGTATCATTAAAGGGATACTGTCATGGGGAAAATTTTTTTCAAAATGCATCAGTTAATATTGCTGCTCCAGCAGAATTCTGCACTGAAATCCATCTCTCAAAAGAGCAAACAGATTTTTTTTTATTTTCAATTTTGAAATCTGACATGGGGCTAGACATATTTTCAATTTCCCACCTGCCCCAAGTCAATGTTTTTTCCCATGACAGTATCCCTTTAAAATCATCATGTCCCTGCTGAGCAGAATCTCTCATTTTCATTACAGGCAGCTGTTAGAATTGATACAATAGTTGCTAATACTCCAGAGATGCTGCTGAGAAATGTATCAACGAAATGTTGCAAAATTGTAACAGTCTCGAGTCTGCGCCTGAATTACTGAGCTGCCAGACTGAAACGCCAGAGACAGGGAAAATAAACTTTTAATTTAGAATTTGGAAAAAGAGTAAAAAATGTGGAAAGTATTTGAAAAAAAGTCTATTTCTGGTGACAAATCTGAAAATAAATGAACTGAAAAAAGTGTTTGGAAGGTGAACAACCCCTTTAAGAGAGAAACAAATGTTCAGTACCAAGTACTTGTCATGTGTTTAAATGCAGCATTTCTCTCATGTGTTTTTAGCTTCTACTTGGTGTATACCATATAAGACTTGCTACTAAGCTGTTTTGTGGTTACATGCATTGTAGTCTTTTTTTTTTGTTACCAAGCTATTCCTATTTCCATGTAACATACAAGCCAGTATTAATGTTCTTGATTGGAATATTTGGTGCATAAAGGTTTACCGATCTGAATAAACATTTTCTTACCCATTGCTCATCATATGGCATGTTGCTTTCAGAGGAATGGTAATGAAATGCCTCATAAGTGTAGTCAGCATTGACTTGAATTTTAACCATTCGGAGAATCTCCCGGTGTTCAAGGATGCGTAGTTCTTTCTAAATTCAAACAAAAGAGATAAAGTTAAATAAAATGCAGAACTTACTTATGAGGAATTACTGCTTCTAAATACAACTAAAACAGTATTTGTCCACTTATCTTTACAGTTACAGGGTGATTAGGGGTCATTAATAAAGACCCCAAACAGAAGTGCACAAACACCAAGGATCACAAAAAGCATAAGCCTTAGTGATCATTCAGGGAGTGCTTTTATCCGGGGTCTCGCTTTACATTGCACCACACCTGCCAAAAGCAAGCGTTAGGGCAGCTCTGTTTTGGAGCACAGAGGCCTGTGCTAATTTATTTTCCATGGAAGGCAGGGGACAAAGAACAACTTTCCCCTTGCCTTTCATGACATAAAAGACCATCATTGAGTCTGAAAAAAAGATGCACATCCATCAGGTTATTGCCACCATTCTGAAATGCTGGTAATATTTTTGTATCTGCTAAACCCACAGACCTGGGAACATGCCAGTATCTGGTTAGCATTGCCTACTTCTACTGATGATCATAACATACAGTAGGTGTAACCAAAGGCCTATTAGTATCTAATAACAGTAATAGTATGAAATCATTACCTCTCCCTGGTCATTGATGACTTCTATTACCACTTTTCTTATTTGCACTTGTTGCCATCCCTGTAACAAAAGTAGAGAAAGAAACTCAGTGATGTTTATAACCATAACAGTTTGGTAAAGCCGACAGATATAACATGTAGCTAGGGTAAGGTTTAGTGGCAGACTTAGAAACAAAAAAAAAAAGAACAATTTGCACCCTGTCTTTCATGACATAAAATACCCTTATTGAGTTTGAAAAAAAAAATATGCACAACCATCTGGTTATTGGCACCATTCTGAAATGCTGGTAATATTTTTGCATCTGCTAAACCCACAGACCTGGGAACATGCCAGTATCTGGTTAGTATTTTCTACTTCTACTGGTGATCATAACGTAGGTGTAACCAAAGGCTTATTAGTATCTAATAACGGTATGAAGTCATTACCTCCTTTCCATCGTTTTCTATGGTCGTTTCTTTTATTTCTTCTTCTTGCCATACCTGTAACAAAAGTAGAGAAAGAAGCTCAGTGATGTTTATTAACTTAGCAGTTTGGTAAAGCCAACAGATATAACATGTGGCTAGGGTAAGGTTTAGTGGCAGACTCAAAAACACAAAAAATACAGAAAGGACAATACTATCGAGAGTATGACTAATTGGCAGAATTATAAAATGTACACTGAAACTGAAAGGGGTCTTGGTTTTCAGTGCTCATGTTCTTCAAGGATGATAAAAGTGCATTTCACATGGGAGAACAGGGCACTACATTTTGTGGGATATAGTTGGGTCGGGGGTCTATGCTGGGGCCAAAATAGGTTTAAAATGCTTTAAAGTTATATAAGCGCAAACCTCAACAATCTCTTCAGCCTTTTCCTCCCGGAGGTCACTGCCCAGATAATCTTCCTCTGGGCATTCCTGGCCAATGTTGTTGCCAGTTTCAGATGAGGACTCATCATTTTCATGCTGACAGTTGTACTGATAAGAGAGAGAAAACATTGTTTTATAAGATGGACTTGTCACTAGAGAATATGATGAAATACATCTTTTTTTAAATGGTTTAAAGTTATAATAAAAAAGATGTATTAAACAGTCAAGTTCAAACCTCATCGCTCTCCTCGAGCTCCACCTGGCCGATGGTATTGCTCAGGTCCTCTGTCAGTGTTTTTTCTTCCTGGTTGTTGGTATTACCAGTTTCCAATATTGACTGCTGGTAAATAGAGAGAGAGACAATTAGGGACCCATTCACCAAGCTCGAGTGAAGGAATAGAGGAAAATAGAGGAAAAATAGTTTGATTTTCAAATGGTTTTTTTGGCTACTTCGACCATCGAATTGGCTACTTCGACTGCGACCTTCGAATCGAACGATTGGAACTAAAAATCGTTCGAATATTCGACCATTCGATAATCGAAGTACTGTCTCTTTAAGAAAAAACTTTGACCCCTAGTTCGCCACCTAAAAGCTACCGAACTCAATGTTAGCCTATGGGGAAGGTCCCCATAGGCTTGGCTAACTTTTTTTGGTCGAAGGATAATCCTTCTATCGTTGGATTAAAATCCTTCGATTGAACGATTATTCCTTCGATTGTTCGATCGAAGTATTTGCGCAAAATCCTTCGACTTCGATATTCGAAGTCGAAGGATTTTCCTTCCCCAGTCGAATATCGAGGGTTAATTAACCCTCGATATTCGACCCTTGATGAATCTGCCCCTTAGTGTACAATCTAGGAGCAGAGCTTAAAAGTGTAATTAAAAATGTTTTATCACATCTATTCAGCACCCTAGGGAAGTTGCTAGAATGAATATTTTGTATCTCTATGTGACGCTTGAATTTAAATTTTATCATAAATGTGTTATTTTATATAACAATCCTTTGCTGTTTACCTCATCGATGTTATTGCAGTGGTCTTCGCCTCCTTCCAAGATGTTCTGGTTAATAGAGAAAACATGGTTTTATAAGATTAACTCAGTTCAGTAGAGAATATAATAAAATAAATCTTTTAATTATATTTTTTCATCTATCAGTGGCAGGGGAGGGTTTCAGATTTCTCCTGCTCACTGTGATGTTAATACAGAAAAAAGATGAAGAATGAATTTGTCACAGATAAAGTATATATTAGACTATTAATAATAATAATATCAATATAATAATAAGTATACATAAATATGGGGTGTGTGTAAGGCTGATGTTAATCAAAGGCTATGGGGCTATTCTATTCTTGCCAGGAGAGGAAAGGAGAAATAATGGGAAAATGTGGCCAGTTGAAGAATAAACTGACCAAACCCTCAGTATAGCTTTTCTTTAGGATAAGCAGGAAGTGTAAATATATCTGGTGCGGCTTTATCAAGTGTTGAGTGAATGAATGAAGCTACATATAAATCTATAGTGTATATAGAGTAAATAACATGGTTTAAATAGCACAAATAGTGTTATTTCTATTTATGTTGGCCAATTCTTCTCTACTTACCACAATGTATTCATCCCGATCCGTAGACTTGGTAGATTTGTTAGTTTGTTTCTAGAATAAAAAAACAGTTTTCATGAGAGAGAGAATTCAAAACTAGAATTCACTAAAGATATAATTTGACATTAAAACTGCCTTATTAAGAGAAAATTCTAATGTGTATGTGTGTGTGTATGTATGTGTGTGTGTGTATATATATATATATATATATATATATATATATATATATATATATATATATATATATATATATATAGATATATATATATATCATTAATAGAATCACATATCAAATGTACTGAATTATATTATTATATTACAAGGCAATCAGGATAACGTTTACATTCAAAATGCAATGAATTAATAATTTCTAAAAAGAATAAACTATGCCCTTAAATGTTAGTGGTCTATTTTATATAGTTTTAGAGGTTTTTTTCAACCTTGACTGTGGCGTTACTACAGAGGAAGAAGACTCTGCTTCCCCAGGGAACAATGGGGTATTAATAATGAGGTCTCCTTCCTCTAAATTTATGTGGAAATCTCCCCTCCCCAGTAACTCTCTATAATTGAGAAATGACATGGAATAAAGAAATCCGCCGTGTAGGCAGGTTGGTGGGGTGGCTTTGTGCTCTGGGCCCCTCTTTAGATTTGTCTATTGCATCTTACAGCAGCCCTCTGACATTGGCCAGAATCCATATATTTCCACTCTGGGCATGACATTATCCCAGCACTTTTTTTAGGATTCAGATTTGGTGAAATATCTGGCACTTACCCAAACCAAATCTGGATCCTTAGTGGGTTATTTTTTTTTACGCTTATATATTATTACATTTTCCCAAAAATGTTTGCGGGAAAATATCAGATTTTCACGATTTTTTCGGAATTTTCCAAATTTTCACCCAAAAACTTCGGGTTATTGCAAAAACTCGGCGCACATGAAAAAATCATTGGGACTTTTCCATCCTCAGGGTTTAATAAATTCCGAAAAATTAGTGATTTTTTAAAAGTCCGATTTTATTAAAAAAAAAAAAATCAAAATTTTTTTTGTGACTTTTGCATTCGGAGTTTATTAAATAACCCCCTTAAAATCAAGAGATATTATCGGGAAATGTAAACATACAAATACAAATTTTGATTTGGTTTAGTAACCTGTAGTGGATGACTTCATGTTTAGTGCAATAAATATAGAATTGGTGCTGAGCTGAATTCTATAACCTAGATATCATTATCACTCTAAAAATAGCATTTCAGGTTGTTTGCAGCACAATACAGTTAGACTTTGTAGCTAGCAATCTATCTGATTATGTTCAGTATCAGGAACTGTTAATTCAATTGTTAAGTCATCACAAAATGGCCAATGTATAGATATCACCTAGTAACTGAATCAGAGGATAATTTCTATCCATGAAGTGATGAAATGTGTACAGTAGAAAGAATGAAATCCTTACCTTGCAAAAGCAAGAGAAACAAGCCTTTAATCTCTTCCACATTTTGAAAATTTTTTGAAAGTTTTTGAAATTTTGTCTAGGGAGACAAAAAATAAACATGACATTAGTCATCCCTTCTATGCACAATATATATATCTCTATCTATATCTAATATCTATCTCTATCTATCTCTATCTATATCTAATATATTTATATATATATAATGGATAAAATAGCATCAGGAAATTATGGTGTGTAGAACGAAGTACAACACAGTTTAAAATCAAATTCTCTATAACTCTAAAATACATCTAGGAGCAGATTTATCTCAGGTGGAGGTGAATTTTTGAATGAAAAAAAATTCTAATTTCAAGCTATTTTTTGTGTACTTTGAGTAGGGAATAGTCCAAATTTGATTCGAATTGAAATTTTTTTATAATGTACTGTCTCTTTAAAAATTCGACCATTCGCCATTTAAAACCTGCCGAATAGCTGTTTTAGTCTATAGGGGACCTCCTAGAACCTATATGGAGTCAATTGGTGGACTTTCCTACAAATTCAACCAAATGCGGACCTATTTGATGGAAATCAGACCTTTTTGACCAAAAAAAAAACTTCAACTTAATTTTGGTTGGTCTTTTTGAATTCAAATTTCGAAGTTTTTTTCAATTCGAAATTCGACCCTTTATAAATATGCCCCTTAAAGTCACCACTTAAATTCTACACAGTACCAGTATTTAAAATAATTTTAAAATGTTTTCTCTCTAATATCAGGAGTTCTACTCACTTCAGTCACCTGAAAAAGAATAAAATAATCTAGGCTGCTGCTTGACACCTTAACTCTATCCATTATGACATCACACTGTGCACAGTGATATCACAAAAGCAGCTCAAGTGTGGATGAATATCATATTACTACTGCAAGACTCACCATTGTGACATCACATGTGCAACCCAAGGTGGGAAATGTAAGTTAGACCTTTAGGTAATGGTTGGTGGGTTGAGTTGATTCCAAGTTAAGTATTAGGGACAGATTTATGAAGGGTCAAAGTGAAAATTCCAATTTTGAATTTTGAAACTGGAATTATTGAGTTTGTTTTGTGAAATTTGACTAGGGAATAGTTAAAATTCAATTCGAGTTTTTTAAAAAAAAATTCTAATTTGATTTTTAAAATGCATCTTTAAGAATTCAAATTCGGCTTTCGCCTTAAACCTGCCAAATTGCTGTTTTATCTTATGGTGAACATCATGGGATCAATTTGGAGTTGTTTGCAGCCATCCTGAAAATTGAGGATTTTTTTCAAAGAAAAAACTCGAATCGAATTAGATTCAAATTCGATTCGGGTTCGATTCGAGTTTGCGGGTCCCATTCTTCCGAGTTTTAAAAATGAGTTCATGGGAGTTTAAAGAAACTCCCATGAACTCTAAATTTGACCCTCGATAAATCTGCCCTTTAGTATAATTTTTTTACATATATTATTTTATTATCCACAAACATCCACCTAAAATTAATAGGGAATGTGGCACTATTCTCTGTAGTGCTGAGCCACAAGGTAATGGTGCCCAAGACAGACCCACACTTCCTCCATCCCCCACTCATTGATTCAGTATCCACCTGCACCCCCCCTGCACCAAATACCCCACAGTGAGACAGCAGTTCATGAATTGAGGGGGAATTTGGGGCATCATACCTACAGCAAGGCCAAAATTAGAGGTAGGCAGAGAGAAGAGGTATATTATATGCCTAAACCCTCCCCCACCACCATTGCACCCTAACCTAAGCATCTGCCACTTCTGCCTACCCCTAGTTCCAGCCCAGATTTTATGTTTATAATATACAGTGACCAGGTACAATATCCTCCTTTAAAATCAATATAACATATTCTAAATTATTCACAGTATCACTAGCAGTCTCTAAGCCCGTACAGTAACAATATTAATAACATTATATTTGCTAATATTTCCACCAAGTATCTTGACTTCTACTCACCTCAGTTGTCTGATCAAGAATGAGCCAATCTGAGCTGCAGCTGTACACTTTAACTCTGTCCATTATGACATCACCTGGGCTGCAGCTGTACACTTTAACTCTGTCCATTATGACATCACCTGGGCTGCAGCTGTACACTTTAACTCTGTCCATTATGACATCACCTGGGCTGCAGCTGTACACTTTAACTCTGTCCATTATGACATCATCTGGGCTGCAGCTGTACACTTTAACTCTGTCCAATGACATCACTATGACAGTTTAACTCTGTCCATTATGACATCACCTGGGCTGCAGCTGTACACTTTAACTCTGTCCATTATGACATCATCTGGGCTGCAGCTGTACACTTTAACTCTGTCCAATGACATCACTATGACATCACCTGGGCTGCAGCTGTGCACCTTGACTCTGTCCATTATGACATCACCTAGGCAACACAAGTCAGGAGATGTGGGTTAGCAATTTACATAATGATTAGTGGGGGGAGTTATAAAATACACTGGTGAATTAATGCCATAAAAAAATAATGTATTTTAAATTATCTAATAAATTGTAAGTTCTTTAGAGCAGGGACCTTATCCCAACTGCGCATTGAAAGCGCTAAGCTCTTAAGCATAGATTTATCTATTTTACTGTATAACTTGATACAATCTATACCCCTGTTGATGTTTTCACCTTGTAAAGCACTGCATACAATTGTGGCACTATATAAATAAATACAAAATACATACATACATTGCTTCTAACAGCTAATACCTACATGCATTTTGCAGGTTCTTCGATTTTTACTATTACTATTTGAAATTTGGTTAATATAACACAAAGGGGCATATTTATCAAGGGTTGAATTTAGAGTTTATAAAAACTCCCATAAACTCGAAATTCGGAAAAAAAACGACCAATCAAAATTTATTAAAAAATTAAAAAAAATTTAATTCAGGTGAATAGGATCGACCTGCACACTTGAATTTAATTCGAATTGAATTTGATTCGAGTTTTTTTCTCCAACATTTTTTTATTTTTTTTTAAATTTAAAAACGAAAAAAAAATAAAAAATTTCAAAATTCCACCAAACGACTCCAAATTGATTGTAGGAGGTCCCCCATAGGCTAAAACACCAATTCAGCAGGTTTATGATGGCAAATAATCGAATTTGAATTCTTAAAGGGACAGTACATGATAAATTCAAATTTAGAATTTTTTTTTAAGGTAATTGTGCAGTGCCCAAGTGATGCCTAGCTCATGCGCAGACTGTACCACTTGGATAGCCAATCACATGAGCACAGCCAGGTACAGCACACTGGAATTCAAAAGCAGCACATTCAATTTGAATGGGAATCAAGGAATTCTATAACTTAAAACATCTGCAACTCTGTGCACCTCCAGGCGCCGTTGAACCATTCTTTCATCAACCCACCAACAGCAAATGTAAAAAGAGGTGGTGGCTAAATGTGCTTAAAGGGATACTGTCATGGGAAAAAAAATTTTTTCAAGATGAATCAGTTAATAGTGCTGCTCCAGCAGAATTCTGCACTAAAATCCATTTCTCAAAAGAGCAAACAGATTTTTTTATATTCAATTTTGAAATCTGACATGGGGCTAGACATATTGTCAATTTCCCAGCTGCCCCAAGTCATGTGACTTGTGCTCTGATAAACTTCAGTCACTCTTTACTGCTGTACTGCAAGTTGGAGTGATATCACCCCCCTCCCCCCCTCCAGCAGCCAAACAAAAGAACAATGGTAAGTTAACCAGGTAACAGCTCCCTAACACAAGATAACAGCTGCCTGATCTAAGAACAACACTCAATAGTAAAAACCCATGTCCCACTGAGACTCCTTCAGTTACATTGAGAAGGAAAAATAGCAGCCTGCCAGACAGCATTTCTCTCCTAAAGTGCAGGCACAAGTCACATGACCAGGGGCAGCTGGGAAATTGACAAAATGTCTAGCCCCATGTCAGATTTCAAAATTGAATATAAAAAAATCTGTTTGCTCTTTTGAGAAATGGATTTCAGTGCATAATTCTGCTGGAGTAGCACAATTAACTGATGCGTTTTGAAAAAAAAAACATGTTTTCCGATGACAGCATCCCTGTAATATGCATGGAAAACCTTTTAAAAATGGCACTGTACCTGTTATTTATGTTATTTTTATGGCAAACTATGGAAATATGTTTTACAGGTATGGGATCTGTTATCCAGAAATTTCCGAATTACGGAAAGGACGTCTCCCATAGGCTCCATTTTATCGAAATAATCCAAATGTTTAAAAATAATTTCCTTTTTCTCTGTAATAACAAAACAGTAGAATGTACTCGATCTTACATAAGATATAATTAATCCTTATTGGAAGAAAAACCAGCTTATTGGGTTTATTTAATGTTTACAAGATTTTCTAGTAGAATTAAGGAATGAATATCCAAATTACAGA
The DNA here is from genome assembly GCF_017654675.1 of Xenopus laevis. Classification (NCBI taxonomy): domain Eukaryota; kingdom Metazoa; phylum Chordata; class Amphibia; order Anura; family Pipidae; genus Xenopus; species Xenopus laevis. The sequence continues at coordinate 156,874,362 of NC_054373.1, forward strand.
AAGATCTGTTATCCAGAAAAACCCCAGGTCCAGAGCATTCTGGATAACAGGTCTCATACCTGTAGATAAAAAGGAATGTATTTTTAAAAAAAATTTTTTTAGCCTTTTTGGTGGTTGCCTTGTGTGAATATTTTATCCCTTCCCTGCAGAGGTTCATTATAAGTTTGTACATTGATGTTAACATTTCTGGAAAAATAAACAATGAGTCACCTTCATGGAAAACATCCCCTTTCAGCAATTGAACAATCCATGTAATGTTAAACTCAGACTATACATTGATTGTTTGCAAAAGGTTGTCATGCAACATTTACACATGGGTAGTGTGTTCATTTTCCCAGAAATGACCATTTTACATTCAGTTAGTAAGACACATACAGAGTAATGACGAAGAAAGTTTTGGCTAGACTAAAATTGACTGACTTGTCACCTTCCTTACATTCCATAAAATGTTCCCTTACATATATATGTGGTTCATGTTACTTTTATATCTGCATAGCTGTTTATATTGAGGCTCAGTTTGGAGGCAACTAAATATAATTTCATCCCAGTCCCAGAGTTATTTTGCCCGAATGTGTGCAAAAAGTAAGGGTGAACTGTATTTACACTGCAGAATCCCCACAGGGCAAGGAAATGGGGCAGGCAACAAAACATTTGGGGGGTCCTATTGCACTCAACTTAGAACTTTTGCAGGCACTATATTGGGAGATTTATTATACTTTGGTTACCATCAAAAAATTATGAGATCCCATAACACTAAGGTGCCCATTTATTAAACCTCAATTCTTTTCTGGTCGAGTTAACTGGGGGAAAAATAAAAACTTTTTAGATATTTATTACACCCCAAAGCTGCTAAAAATCCGAAAATAATCCATCTCAAACCTGTCAAGGTCACGTAGAAGTCAATGGCAGATGTCCCTGAAGTTGTTTCTTGATATCGTGACCTGCACTGGATAATCCGAAAGAGTCAAGTTTTTTTGGCAGTCAAAATTCAATAAAAATCGAGTTTTCGGAGGTTAAATCGTATGATGTGAATTGATGCTTGATTTTGTTGCAGCGGTTTTTTACTCCAAATTTTTGGGAAAAATTATTGATAAATGAGTTGATAGGAGTTTGGCCAATTTTGTTTTAAGAAAAAAAGGAAAATAATTTGAGTTTTAGTAAATAGGCCCCTAAATTAGCAGTATCCTTTGCCATGCTCCCAATCCATCCCAGTCATGCCCCATTATACTGAAAACCTAGCCCATGAACTTCCCAAACCTCACCCACCCCACAATACCCCCCAAAAAATCACACTTTTACACCTGTCAGGGACTGATGTGTCATGGGGCCCCAGACTGCATTACTTCCTTAATGGCAGCCTGATGGTACTTGTACCTGAGAAAACATATGGTTTGAAAGGAGGCAGTTTATGCCAAACTGCAAAGACCATCCTTAAATAAAAGAGGTGGGCTGCAACAATGCTTGTCAGGAACATACAATGCCACTTCCTTTCCCTGGATGTTTTAGAAACAATATTCTACAGTCTTGTACATTGTAAAATAAACACCTGCCTCAACAAAAATAGTGGTACCATTGTAATTGGATGACATTTTCTCACCTCTGTGAGTTTCCGCTAACATCTACATGAATAATGAATAGTCCAATGCAACAGTTGTGATTGGATGTTGGTGACGATATTTCCCTTAAAGGATAATTCAACCGTTTAAAAAAAAAAAAAACCCTACCAAACACCCCACGTTTTTTTTGAAAATGGTTGAATTCTCCTTTAAGGGTTTATCCCCACTAGTCAGTTGAACTAAAGAAGACACTTGGGTCAGCGGTAAAACGTTTTCAAGAAAACTCAAAAAGTCCAGTAGCTTTACACTTGTTTCTACTAGATGCTGTATATCATGACCCGAATGAATGAAAAACTGCATAGATATTTCTAAATATACAAAATAGCCTTGTATGTTATATATTCTAGTGTTGTCAGTTGTTCATGGGTCTATAATGAAAATCCAATGTAAACATCCATATTCCTGTATACCCGACTGAGTCATTGAACAGCTGTTTTGTACATCTGGGGCCATTGAGATCACACATTTTTCAAGTCACAACTAAATGTAATCACTGAATCTGTGATCCTGGATTTATCCAGGGGGTGCCGTTTGTCCCAAATACTTCCTAAACAATTTCCTACAAGGAAATTTGTTTATGCCCAGTGTAGGCCTTATCATATAAAACGGTAATTCATAATTATCTCACAGGATTCATGTAATAGCAAATATAAGATGGGGTAAGGTTTGTCCCAAATACATTCTGCATACAAAAATATCCCTAGTACACAGAATGAATGTCTCTCAGGGTACAGAAGTATTTGTGACCATATACACACACATATACTAGATACAAATATACAAAATACTTATTTCTAATAAAGAATGAGAACAAAATCTTGGTTGTGCACAAAAGGATTTTATATTACATGCTCCAATCTGTACATGTCAAGCCTAATTTAGAATTATCTGCATTTATATGTCTTTGCATGTCTTTATATGTCTTGTATATATTGATTCCAATGCACTGAAATGAAAGAAAGAACAAAGCATTTAAGTGCTGTGCCACACAAAATGCATGATTGTAACTCAAACCCAGGGAGACCAGTTCCTTGCTTGACCATGGGGTACTATCATGTTGGAAAAAAGAAGAAAAATTGATCAATGCACATTCCCTGGTCCCCTGTCATATCAGTAATCTATGCAGATGCATGTATTTACAAAGACAGGGGGTTTTTTAGTTACAAAATTATGATCATAAGATTGATAAGCCACCATACCACGTCAAGGTAAAACCCATATGTGGGGGAGGACTAAGCCCTATGATGAAAACCAATGCCCAGGTCGGGAGACCTTATTTTTCAGGTAATGCTCTTATGCCGGGAGGCTTTAGCATTTGAAATTATGACCAGAGGTAAATAGTTAGGGACCGCCATATGGGTTTTACCTTGACGTGGTATGGTGGCTTATCAATCTTATGATCATAATTTTGTAACTAAAAAACCCCCTGTCTTTGTAAATACATGCATCTGCATAGATTACTGATATGACAGGGGACCAGGGAATGTGCATTGATCAATTTTTCTTCTTTTTTTCTATGTCTGTAGTTAATTTGGCCAGATCAGTAGCACTTCCAATGTATTTTTAGTACATTTTTATTTAGCCATGGAGTGCTCTCACAATTTTTCCTTTTTGTATTTACTATCATGTTGGGCCTATAGACATTGATAGGCCTATTTCATAAGGGGGGTTCTTTATCAAAGGTCGAGTTTTAGAGGTTTTATGATTTATTGAAAAAACTCAAATGGGATTAGTGAATATCTCGAATACTGAAATTGATCACATTTTGGGAAAAAAAAACAAAAATGCTATAATTAATAGATTTTTTTGAGTGAAGCCCACAGGAAAAAAAAATTCAACATCATGAAGGCTACAAACATCTTCAAATGGTTCAAGGGACCTCTACCATTTGCTTCTACATGATCTTGACAGGTTTTAACTGGAGTATGTTTTGGATTTAAGCTATTTCCAGCTTCGGGGTATAATAAATATTGAAAACATTTGAGTTTTGTAACCCCTAAACTTGAGTCTTGACTGAAAAATATCCTCTAAAACTATTTTTTTTGGGTAATAATTAACTTGATCTTTAATAAACAATGCCCTAAATGTTGAATTGTAGTGGTATTAGAACAAATGGAAAAAACACTGAATGATGAGCTAAAAAATACGAATATACATATAAAAATTTTAATTTTTCTGACAATCACTAGTGAATAAAGACCCGAAAACCTCTAAAAGTCTGAATGGTAAAAAAAAAGCCCAATAGGTTCAGTGCAGCTCCCATTGAATTCTATAGTACCTCAACTGATTTTACTTGGAGGAGTTTTGTATTAGAGTTTTTTGTAGTTTTTACACTTTATAAATATTGAATCTTGAGTTTCAGAGAAATGTAAAAAAAAATAATTTAGAAAAAAAATATTATCGTGCAAAAAGGAAATCTGCATGTTAGTAAATAGGCCCCTCAGTGTTGCACCATTAAAGCTGCATGCAAGTCATGGCCATGTACAGTCATATGAAAAAGTTTTGGAACCCCTCTCAGCCTGCATAATAATTTACTCCACTTTCAATAAAAAAGATAACAGTGGTATGTCTTTCATTTTCCAGTAACATCTGAGTACTGGGGTGTTTTCTGAACAAAGATTTTTATTTAAGCAGTATTCAGTTGTAAGAAATGAAATCAAATGTGAAAAACTGGTTGTGCAAAAATTTGAATAGATGTAACTGTTCAATACTGGCAATACCAAATTGGTTGAATTAGCTCATTAAGCCTTGAACTTCATAGGCAGGTGTGTCCAATCATGAGAAAATGTATTTAAGGTGGCCAATTGCAAGTTGTGCTTCTGTTTCACTCTCCTATGAAGAGTGACAGCATGGGATCCTCAAAGCAACTCTCAAAATATCTTATCTGAAAAAAAAGATTGTTCAGTATCATGGTTTAGGGAAAGGACACAAAAATCTCAGAGGTTTAAACTGTCAGTTTTAACTGTAAGGAATGTAATCAGGAAATGGAAGGCCACAGGCACAGTTGCTGTAAAACCAGGTCTGGCAGGCCAAGAAAAATACAGGGGCGGCATATGCGGAGGATTGTGAGAATGGTTACAGACAACCCAAAGATCACTTCCAAAGACCTGCAAGAACATCTTAATGCAGATGGTGTATCTGTACATCGTTCTACAATTCAGCACAATTTGCACAAAGAACATCTGTATCGCAGGGTGATGAGAAACAGAGTCACTTGTTGTATGCAAAAGATCATTTAGACAAGCCACAGTCATTTTGGAACAAAGTTCTTTGGACTGATGAGACAAGAATTTAGTTATTTGGTCATAACAAAAATCTCTTTGCATGGCGGAAGAAGAACACCGCATTCCAAGAAAAGCACCTGCTACCTACTGTCAATTGGTGGAGGTTCCATCATACTGTGGGGCTGTGTGGCTAGTTCAGGGACTGGGGTCTTTGTTAAAGTCGAGGGTCAGATGAATTCAACCCAATATCAACAAATTCTTCAGGATAATATCAGTCACAAAGTTGAAGTTACGCAGGGGTTGGATATTCCAACAAGTCAATGACTAAACACACTTCGAAATCTACAAAGGCATTTATGCAGAGGGAGAAGTACAATATTCTGGAATGGCCGTCACAGTCCCCTGAATTGAATATCATGGAAAATCTATGGGATGATTTGAATCAGGCTGTTCATGCTCAGCAGTCATCAAATTTAACTGAACTGGAGAGATTTTTTATGGACGAATGGTCAAAAATACCACCATCCAGAATCCAGACACTCATCAAATGCTATAGGAGACGTCTAGAGGCTGTTAGATTTGCAAAAGGAGCTCAACTAAGTATTGATGTAATATCTCTGTTGGGGTGCCCAAATTTATGCACCTGTCTAATTTTGTTATGATGCATATTGCATATTTTCTGTTAATCCAATAAACATTATGTCACTGCTGAAATACTACAGTTTCCATAAGGCATGGTATATATTAAAAGGAAGTTGCTACCTTGAAAGCTCAGCCAATGATAAACAAAACTCCAAAGAATTAAGAGTGGTTCCCAAAAGTTTTTCATATGACTGTACAGTAGGTCTACCCATGTTGCAAAAATAATGTATAAAAACTCTGGCTGTGTTTAGTATAGCAGGTGCAATAACACTGGAATTAATTTGATTATTAAACTTGTGGCAGATGTTTCTCATTTCGGGGGAAGCATCTCCAAATAAGCAGTAGTGTAAAATATGTTTGGGCCTTGTAATCCCTAGTAGTACAATGGCAGTAATATAATTGTCAGTACGAATTGTGGGTTGTTTGGCTTTGAAAGCAAAATTTATGAGCCCTTCTTCAGTTTTATGTTATTTTACTTCACAATAGAGTATGTGCCTTGAAGAGGTCATGAAAAGAAAATGTATTCAAGACTTCTTGTTCCTTTGTCACAGAACTTTCAGAGAAGTAAACATAACAAGGAAAGTCAACAGATCTATGCAAGAAGTCAATATAATTGCTCTGGGTAGAATTTAAATAGATAGTATTCAAAAAGTGACATTGATACTTGTGAAACAAACATATATAAAGGAGTACAAAAGCAGAATGTTTCACATTTTTTAATTACAATTCTTCTTTGCGATAATTTGAATAAGGAAGAGCTGCATTTTATAGAATTTTTAAAGCTTTACCTTTAGGGCTTTTGCCACAGGGAGCTTTCATGTTGTAAGTTTTCCGGCTAGTATTTACACAGATCATTTTGATGCTAAATTCCATAGAAAGTCTGCACCATTTTAATGTATTGTAAGCATGCACTTATGCAGAGATATACTGTATACTTAGTTTTTGCATGATCATGCTAGATAGTTGCTGCTTTGCCACTAATGTAATGGCCCAGTTTTAGAGAAACACAACAAATGAAGAGCTGCAGTTTCCCCAAGTAGGGAGCCACAACTTCTCCATTTCTTGGGGCGTCCTCTTTACAGTGTCTGTGTCAGGGAGCCGGGAGCTCCCTCCAGGGAGGTTGTCAGGATCAAGGAGGAAGCCCTCTTGAGGGAACAAGGTCGCGGTGTCCAAAGGGTTAATCGAAGAATAATCTGAATCCAGGCAAGAGTTCAGGGGCAGGCAGATAAAGGCAAAAGTCCAAAGTCCAGGCAAGGGTCAAAGATAATAATCAGGAACAGGATAGCAAAAATAGCACACAGGGAACCCAGGAAATACTTTGGGGAAGATTTCCTATACTTGGGCGCCATCCTGGCGTCTAAACAGGCTTTTTATTTGAATTTGGCGCCTTAGTGACGTCATTGACGTCCTTGCGCCAACGTCGGCGCACTGACGTCATCGCGCCGGCGCCGCTTACCCACGTGGCGGCCATGGGCGCCGCCATCTTGGGAGCGACGCCGGCAGGAGAGGACGCGCCGCCCGGAGCTCCTGGGCCTGCTCCGGGCGGCGATCGTTACAGTACCCCCCCCTTCACGGGGGGCCTCCGGACCACCAGGACTTGGCTTCTGGGGAAACTTGGAATGGAACTCCCTCACCAGACGAGGAGCATGGACATCAGAGTATCCTTCCCAGGAGCATTCTTCAGGGCCAAAGCCCTTCCACTTGATGAGGTACTGAAGAGACCCCCTGGAGATTCTGGAGTCAAGGATCTTCTCCACTTCATATTCTTGTTGACCATCCACAGAGATAGTAGGAGGAGGAGGCTGGACAACAGAAAAGCGGTTGGAGGTAGCGGGTTTCACCAAGGAGACATGAAACACGTTGGGAATTCGCATCTCAGGAGGAAGCTGAAGTCTGACAGCCACAGGATTGATCACCTCCAGGATGGAAAAAGGACCTACGAACCTCGGACCCAACTTAGGAGATGGTACCTTCAACCGAATGTTCCTGGAAGACAACCAGACTTTATCACCGACCTTGTAGGGAGGAGAGGGTCTACGTCTACGATCTGCAAACGTCTTAAGAACCAGAGCACTCTTCTCCAGATTGGACTTGGTTGCGGCCCAAATAGCAGACATGTGGGCTGCATGGTCATCAGCGGCCGGAACATCGGACAACACAAAGTCTTGTGGGAAGGCTTGAGGATGTTGACCATACACCGCCATAAATGGGGACCTTCCAGTGGAAGTGTGGCAGGCATTGTTATGAGCAAATTCCGCCCACGGGAGGAGATCAGACCAATCATCTTGACAAAGGGAAACGTGGTTCCTCAAGAACTGTTCCAGGGCTTGGTTGACACGTTCAGCTGCCCCATTCGTCTGCGGGTGGTATGCAGATGAAAACTGAAGAACAATTCCCAGGTCTTTGCATAGGGAACGCCAGAACTTGGCAGTAAACTGTGTGCCTCTATCGGAGACGATCTCCACCGGGAAACCATGCAGGCGGAAGATGTACTGGATAAATAGCTGGGACAACTCCACCGCAGAGGGCAACTTCTTCAGAGGGATGAAATGGGCCATTTTGGAGAAACGATCAATGACAACCCAGATCACCGTGTTCCCACAGGAGGGAGGAAGTTCGACAATGAAGTCCATGGACAGGTGGGTCCAGGGACGGGAAGGAACTGGCAAGGGCTGTAGTAACCCACTGGGGCGGGAGTGGCTTGACTTAGATGTGGCACAAACATTACAAGCAGCAACAAAGTCTTTCACATCTTTGCGGATATCAGGCCACCAGACCAGGCGTCGTAAGAGTTCGAGAGTTTTAGTTGGGCCAGGGTGTCCGGCTTGCCTGGAGCAATGGGTCTGTTGCAGGATAGGCAGACGCAGCTCAGGAGGAACAAATGCCATCCCAATGGGAGTACCGGAAGGAGCAGAAGACTGACCAGCCAGGATTTGGTCGGCAAACTGTGGATACAGGGAGGCAATAATCTTGACTGGAGGGATGATTGGCTCTTGTCTCTCAGGAGAGCGGTCCACCGGAGTGAAGCTACGAGACAAGGCATCGGCCTTCCGATTCTTGGAGCCTGGGCGATAAGTCAAGATAAAATTAAATCGAGAGAAGAAGAGAGCCCACCTTGCCTGTCTGGGGTTTAGCCTCTTGAGGGACTGGATGAACTCGAGATTCTTATGATCGGTGTAAATCTGAACAGGAATCAGAGAACCCTCCAAGAGGTGACGCCATTCTTCAAGGGCGAGTTTAACAGCCAAGAGTTCTCGGTTCCCGACATCGTAGTTCTGCTCTGCGGACGAGAACTTCTTGGAGAAATAAGCACAGGGGTGCAACTTCCCATCAGCGGGGTGTCTCTGAGACAGGATGGCTCCGGCTCCGACTTCAGAAGCATCAACTTCGATGCAGAAGGGTAGTTCAGGATTGGGGTGTCGGAGGACAGAAGCGGACGTGAAGGCCTCTTTCAAGGACTGAAAAGCATCAATGGCAGATGGAGGCCACAAGCTGGGTTTACCCCCTTTCCGGATGAGGGCCAGGATAGGTGCAATGCGGGAAGAGAACCCCCGGATGAACTGCCGATAGTAATTAGCAAATCCGATAAATCTCTGGATTGCCTTGGTACACAGCGGGAGAGGCCACTCCTGGATGGCAGACACTTTCACGGGATCCATCTCAAATCCCTCAGGAGAGATAATGTATCCTAGGAAGGGGATCTTAGACACCTCGAAGACGCACTTCTCCAACTTGGCGAAGAGAGAGTTCTTCCTCAAACGAGAGAGTACCTCCTTCACCTGGGAGCGATGGCTTTCTAGGTCTTTAGAAAAGATCAGGATGTCGTCCAGGTACACGACTACGAACCTTCCTAGGAGATCCCGGAACACATCGTTAACAAACTCCTGGAAGACGGCAGGGGCATTGCAAAGGCCAAAGGGCATAACGAGATATTCATAGTGCCCGTCACGAGTGTTGAAAGCCGTCTTCCATTCATCACCCTCACGGATGCGAATGAGGTTGTACGCCCCACGGAGATCCAACTTAGTGAAGATTTTAGCCCCCTTCAATTGGTCAAAGAGTTCGGCAATCAAGGGCAAGGGATACCGGTTCTTAACCGTAATCTTATTAAGACCCCGGTAGTCGATGCAAGGACGAAGGCCTCCATCCTTCTTTTCCACGAAGAAGAATCCAGCCCCGGCAGGAGAGGTAGAAGGGCGAATAAACCCCCGCTGAAGATTTTCTTGGATATACTGCTTCATAGCAGTGGTCTCCGCTGGAGAGAGAGGATAAGTACGACCTCTAGGGGGCATGGTTCCAGGCAGGAGATCGACAGGACAATCGTATTGTCGATGTGGAGGAAGGAATTCTGCAGACTTCTTACAGAACACATCAGCGAATTCCTTGTAAAAGGGGGGTAGAGTCTTCAGATCAGACAAAGAGATATTCACCCTCCGGAGGGGTTCAGCAGGAAGGCAGTGCTGCTGGCAAAATGGGCTCCAACGGGAAATCTGTCCTGCGGACCAATCAATGGAAGGATTATGCAGGCGCAGCCAAGGAAGACCCAACACAACTGGAACGGATGGGCAGGAAATAATTAGGAACGAAAGTCTTTCTTTATGCAATGTCCCAACCTGCACAGGCAATTCCCCAGTCGTCATGGAGATAAATTCAGCCTCCAGGGGTCTGTCGTCAATGGCTGTGACTCGGAGAGGAGTAGACAATGGGAATAAGGGAACTTCCAAGTGTTTGGCGAACAGAGCGTCCATGAAGTTCCCAGCAGCTCCAGAGTCAATGAAAGCAGAGCCAACAATAGTCTTAGTGGCTAGGCGAATCTGTAAAGGAAGGAGAAACCTGTGAGTGTTCTCTTGAGACTTTGGAGTAGTGCCCCCTACATGTGTTACCCTAGATATACCTCGGGGAACAGAACTCGTGGGCTTCGCTGGACAAGAATTCGCAAAATGAGACTGTCCACCACAATACAGACATAAGCCAGCCATTCGTCTACGGAGTCTTTCTTGTTCAGAGAGACGAGCCCTTCCAACCTGCATCGGTTCCTCCGGAGGAGAAGGAGGAGCTTGAGCAGCTGGAGTTTGCAAGAGAGGTCTCTGGAAGCGAGGTGCCAACACGGGTTGAAATCGTTTACAATGCTCCCTCTCTACTTGATGCTCTCTGAGACGAGTGTCCACTTTAATGGACAGTGCAATCAGATCTTCCAGCAGATCAGGGAACTCCCTGGAGACAAGATCATCTTTAATGCGAATAGACAGACCTTGATAGAATACGGCCTTATAGGCATCGTCATTCCAGGAAGTTTCAGCCATCAAAGTTCTAAAGTCAATAGCATAGTCACTGACGCTGCGGTTTCCCTGTCGGAGTTGCAGGAGACGAGAAGGAGCATTAGTGACCCGACCCGGGGCATCAAACACAGTACGGAATGTTTGCAGAAAAGCCTTGGCATCAAAAGTCAGTGGAGAATTCTTCTCCCAAAGAGATGTTGCCCACTCAAGCGGTTTGCCCACCAAACGAGACATTACATACCCCACCTTGGAACGTTCATTGGGGAAGTGCGAGGGTTGAAACTCGAACTGGATCTGGCACTGTGTAGCAAAACCTCTGCAGGCCTGTGGGTCCCCACTGAAGCGAGGAGGAGGCGGAATACGAGGCTCACCAGACGAGAAACCTGTGTTAGATGAGACGTCCGCCAAGGGAGGATTTGCAGCCGCTTGGGAAGCAGGAGGCGCTGGAGGCACTCGGGAGAGAAGGGTATCGAGTGCCTGTGCAATGTGGTACTGCTGGGCTTCATATTCCTCCATGCGGGATGCCAGTCCGCGGAGCGCTCGTCCGACATCAGGCGTAGCTTCCTCAGTAGGATCCATGGCCCAAGTATAATGTCAGGGAGCCGGGAGCTCCCTCCAGGGAGGTTGTCAGGATCAAGGAGGAAGCCCTCTTGAGGGAACAAGGTCGCGGTGTCCAAAGGGTTAATCGAAGAATAATCTGAATCCAGGCAAGAGTTCAGGGGCAGGCAGATAAAGGCAAAAGTCCAAAGTCCAGGCAAGGGTCAAAGATAATAATCAGGAACAGGATAGCAAAAATAGCACACAGGGAACCCAGGAAATACTTTGGGGAAGATTTCCTATACTTGGGCGCCATCCTGGCGTCTAAACAGGCTTTTTATTTGAATTTGGCGCCTTAGTGACGTCATTGACGTCCTTGCGCCGACGTCGGCGCACTGACGTCATCGCGCCGGCGCCGCTTACCCACCTGGCGGCCATGGGCGCCGCCATCTTGGGAGCGACGCCGGCAGGAGAGGACGCGCCGCCCGGAGCTCCTGGGCCTGCTCCGGGCGGCGATCGTTACAGTCTGCTACTGTAATTCATTAGGCCTATTAATAAATTCCCACAAGGCATGAAACGCGTAAAGCCTGTTTGAGATGTTTTTTCTTTAAATATATTCACTTTTTAACTGCATAAATTTTTGAACTGGAAGATAAAGTATCTGTAACCTCCCATATGCTGAGGGTCGGGGGCGTGAGCACCTAGACCCCTGCTAACCCTGGTGATTTACCCCACCCAACAATAATATAATTTTGCTGTTCCTTGAGTAATTTATTTGGTTTCTGAGCACACCTGTCTGATTTTGAAATGTTTACTGAAGGGACATATGGGCTGCAAAGAAAGGTCTAAAGTAAAAAGGGTTAACTTTACTTCTAAGCAGGTAAGTGGCAGGTAACGTTAGAGCTGTCATTGCCTGTAAAAGGGGTGTGCTCCCACACCTATGGATTCTCTCGTGTGTCTGAAAGAGAGACACAGGTCTGGCTGTTACTAGTGAGTTAGAAGCTACTGGAGCCTGAGAGAGCGCCAAGGACACCTGGGGGCCCATTTACTATTTTTAAGGGTCAAAGTGAATTTTCGAATTCAAGAACTTCGAATTTCGAAGTAATTTTTGGGTACTTCGACCATCTAATAGGCCAAAATTCGATTTGAATTGAAAAAACGTCACAAATTCGACCATTCCGAAATCAAAGTACTGTCTCTTTAAAAAACTTCGACTTCGACACTTCGCCACCTTAAACCTGCCGAACTGCTGTTTAGCCTATGGGGGAACCTCCTATAACCTATATGAACCTATATAAGTTTTGAGAAGTCGAAGGTTTTTTTGTAAAATCGGACGAATCGAAAGATTTTAAGGATTTTAATTTCAAGGAAAAAACCTTTGACTTCGACTATCGTACTACACCTATTTGATGAAATTTTTTCACTTCGAAATTCGACCCTTGATAAATCTGCCCCTTGGATTTTTATTCAGTCCAATGGAATTTTTAGAATTGTATTTATCAATGGGTGAAAGTTAGAGTTCACCATTTGATAAATACAACTCTAATCTAGCTCTCATCTCACATTTTTATAAATCTGCCCAGAAAGGGGCATATTTACTAACATTCGAATTTCTATTTTTTTTTTACAAATCAGATTATTTAAAAATTCGAGATTTATAAAGTGTAAAAACCAGGAAAAACTCTCAGTCCAAACTTTGGCAAGTAAAAGCCGTTGAGGTCTTATAGAAGTCAATGGGAGCTACGGGATCTTGTTGGACCTATTTTTAGCCATTCAGACTTTTAGGGGCACATTTACAAAGCTCGAGTGAAGGATTCGAATAAAAAAAACTTCGAATTTCGAAGTTTTTTTTGGCTACTTCGACCATCGAACGGGGTAGTTCGACCTTCGACTACGACTTCGACTACGAATCGAACGATTCGAACTAAAAATCGTTCGACTATTCGATCGTTCGATAATCGAAGTACTGTCTCTTTAAGAAAAACTTCGACCCCCTAGTTCGGCAGCTAAAAGCTACCGAACTCAATGTTAGCCTATGGGGAAGGTCCCCATAGGCTTGCCTGCGTTTTTTTGATCGAAGGATATTCCTTCGATCGTTGGATTAAAATCCTTCGAATCGTTCGATTCGAAGGATTTAATCGTTCGATCGAAGGAATAATCCTTCGATCGTTCGATCGCAGGATTTGCGCTAAATCGTTCGACTTCGATATTCGAAGTCGAACGATTTTAGTTCCTGGTCGAATATCGAAGGTTAATTAACCCTCGATATTCGACCCTTAGTAAATCTGCCCCTTAGAGGTTTTCAGGTTTTTTTTCTAGTAATTATCCAAAAACGTTTTGTATTTTTATTTGGATTGCTGAGTGCTTTTTTTCCATTCATGTTTTTATATTCTGATCTAATAAATTATATGGCACGTGTGATATTAGAGAAATAATCAAGTTTAATCGTAGTTTTAAAAAACTCTAAAACCACTAAAATGAGAATGTTGACAAATGTCTCTGTGTCTTAAATTTCATACCCCATACTTTTTTTGTGGCAAAATAGGGCATATTTTATGGGACTGCATACAAAGGTAGTGTTCCCTATTGTGATGTTGAATTCCTGATTTTGAAAATTCTGAAATTCTTTCTCATATTAGGGCTTAGTTATGACGATAAGTGCTCTTTTTTCTCACTGTATTAATTTTGTTTTGTGTGGTAGCACCAGAGTATGAGCTATTTTAAGGTCTGAACCTCCCTCATGTTATATGTATATACACTATAAACAAAATATAGCTGGACTGCATGACTGCCCAATAATCAATGCCCAAGTGCAAGGTAATAGACAGATACAAATAGAAAAAGACCAGCATACACAGGACTTCACAAACTAAAAAAATGTATTAAACCAGCGTATGTTAAAAAAACAACGTTCCAATTCCTTTTGGGGCCTTTATAAAGGTGAATATAGATTAACAATATGGCTTAATATAGCCTACACAAGTATGGTGCTTCTTACTGACATCATTATTTTGTTCAATACCAACTACAAAGTGTAGCCATTACATTTGGCAAAGTGTAGTTATTACATATTATTAGTGATGGGCTAATCTGACCCGTTTCACATTTTTTTACTACACACTAGAGTCAAAGGGTGTTTCGCCCATCCCTAGTTAGACACAAAGCAACATTGTGTTCAGTGTTGAATTAGTGTTGTTTAGTCGTAAAACAATTGAACACTATAAAACATCATAAAACCTAACAAATGTAAGAGACAATAATAAATTTAATGGAACTTCAGAACATCAATAATACATATTATACATCAGATAGGGGAGTTAATCTCTTAGAGAACAGCTCAGTTGCAATGATTGTTTTAAGCTCTTTGGCCAAACACACCCCAGTTCATAAATCCAAATTCTTACTTCTGTAGGAGCTCAATATTCACATCCCAACCTCTAGGAGTCAGTGGGGTGTGATCTATCAGCATGCATTTAAAACTGGATCCTGTATGCTTTACTTGTCCCAAATGTGGGGCTACAAATTATTTTGAAAGGACCTCTTTTGCTTCCTTTCTGTGTTGAGCAGTGATCCCCAACTAGTGGCTTGTGAGCAACATGTTGCACACCAACCCCCTTGGATGTTGCTCCCAGTGGCCTTGAAGCAGGGGCTTATTTTTTAATTCCTGGTTTGAAATCAAGTTTTGCATAAAAAATAGGTGTACTGCTAATCAAAGCTTCCTGCTGGCTGGCAGTCTATATAAGGGCTACCAAATGGCCAATCACAGCACTTATTTTGCACCATCCAGGAAAATTTAACTCTGAATGTGGCTCACAGGTTAAAAAAGTTTGGGGACCACTATTCCCCATAGGCTAACATTGCACCTCGGTAGGTTTTAGGTGGCGAAGTAGGGGTCAAAGTTTTTTTTAAAGAGACAGTACTTCGACTATCGAATGGTCGAATATTCGAACGATTTTTAGTTTGAATAGTTCAATTCAAAGTCGTGGTCGAAGGTCCAAGTAGGTAGCTGTAGAGGAAATCGCACACCCACGACAGACGTCCAATATAGTGGTACCTGGTGCCCGGTGATAAAGGAATCGGCAAACCTCTCAAATGGATACAAAAAAGCACACCGGCACACAGGATTTGAAGCTGCAGGGCAAGCCCTTGCAATTTTTTAATGCAGTGCAGGTGCAACGTTTCGGGGTCACGCCCCTTTGTCAAGCATAGTGCAGAGGTGAAACAGACAGGTATATATAGGCATCAAGATAATTACCATTTGCAAAAAGTGACATAGTGCAATCAATAATTCATGATTAAAAATATAGAATTGTATTACAAAAATATTGTTATGTATAGAAAAATTTTTTTCTTTAAAATTTAAGAGAAAAGTCCAAGTAGCCAATTCGATGGTCGAAGTAGCCAAAAAAAACATTTGAAATTCTAAGGTTTTTTTTATTCGATTCCTTCACTCGAGCAAAGTCAGAGTTCCTATCAATGTCAATGGGAGTTGAGCTGATCCTATTGGACCTTTTTAGCCATTTAGCCTTTTAGAAGTTTTCTGATTTTTTTTCTGATTTTTTTTCCCCCACTAAGGGTCAGATTTATCAAGGGTCGAAATTCGAATTTGAAAAACTTTGAAATTCGAATTCAAAAAGACCAGCCAAAATGAAATCAAACTTTTTTTTGGCCAAATAGGTTCGATTTCGATCAGATTCGAATCATACGAATCAAAGTAATAGCGCATTCGAATCTAGCGATTCAGCACACTTGAAATAGTGTGAAACTACACCTGGCAAATTGAGGTGGCACAAAGTGAGTAAGAAGAAAATTCATCCTTTAGTAACTATACCCCATGACCTGAAATCCACAATAAAGCGTATTACAAAGACTTGATAAAAGGATACAAATGCATACATTAGGAAAAAAGTGTTTGGATGTCCCAGTGGGCACTGCTAGTTAAAATAACGGGAAGTTGCTAGTTAAATTAACGGGCTACCTATAAAATGTTTTATTTTGTACTTCTCTAAGGGGGCAATTTATTAACATTTCAATTTTTTTTAGTTTCCCAGAATCAACACTTTTTAGCACCAAACAATTTACAGTACAATTACATATTACAATAATCACTCTAAACCACACAAATAGCTTCAACCGTACATGTCAAACTGATACAAGAACCTTGCAAGAGAGAGGATTACACTCTTTTATCCAAAGCTTCTTAAACTTTTGACCTTGCATGCTTCCATCACCCAAGCTGTTATTTCTCAAGGGCCATTGATCAACATTCTCATTTTAGCTTTTAAAAACCACGATAAAACTAATTTTTTCTAAAACCACGAATACCGAGTAATTTATTAAAACTACCTAATATAAAAGCACACACTACTCTAATTTTTTGTGCATTTATAAATGAAAAAAACCCTGAAAACCTCTAAAAGCTCAAATTAAAGAAATATTTTACAGTTGGAGAAATGCCATTGACTTCTACATGACCTCAACAGCTTTTAGATGGCAACCTTTTTTTTTTATAAAATACAATTTTTATGGCTTAGTGTAATTAGTATAATCCACAATTTTAGAGCTAAAATAGTTTTTTTTATTAAAAACAAAGTCGACCAAACTCCCATCCACAAATTTAACTCATTTATCAAAATATGTGCTTGAAAAAGTCACTGCAATAAACCACGACAACAAAATCGAGCGAAAATTTGAATCGTATGGCATTTACGGATTTGACGCCCGAATACACCTCGACTTTTTGGGTTATCGTAGAAAACCCACCGCACATAACAATTTCTTCAGGTTGAAAAAGTGACATCTGCCATTGACTTCTACATGATCTCGACAGGTTTTAGCTTGAGTATTTTCGGATTCTGACCTTTAGGAGATTCAGGGTATAATAAATCCCTAAAAATCAAGTTTTGTATAAAGATTCGAGTTTCCCCCCTAAAAAACTCGAGCAGAGAAAATTGAGGTTTCATTAATAGGCCCCTTAGTAAAGAGGTGAAAGTAGATAAAATAATCTTCGGCGCCAATCCTTTTCAATGTCGTATAACTACTCTGTTCTATTTACAATTATTTCATTTTAAAATCAGTATTTTGTTTGTAGCACATGCCATTGCTGCTAACTCTTTCCCGCTGCTGCTTACAAGATAAGCCATGTCAAGCAGGGAAGAATGCAATTCCATGTGACAAAACTAACAAAATGATCTTAGAAAGATGGAAAGAAGCATTTCTTAGCAATACAGCAATAACATTTTTCTTTGCAAACTAAGACCTCCACATTTTTTAATCATAAAGGTCATATATTTTGATAATTTGCAAAACAGGTTTATTTTTTATTTTTCTAGTGGTCATGAATGCTGATGTACAGGGACAGTGGAAGCTGACAATGTTAATTTATAGTCCATAATAAATCTACGGTTGATGCAGCTCATCAAACCCATTTTGTGCAAGACAGTAAGGGGACCATTCATTGTGAAGGAATAGAAGAAAAAAAACTTTGAATTTCGAAGTTTTTTTTGGCTACTTCGACCATCGAATGGGCTACTTCGACTACGACTTCGACTTTGAATCGAAGGATTCGAACTAAAAATTGTTTGACTATTCGACCATTCCATAGTCGAAGTACTGTCTCTTTAAGAAAAAAATTCGACCCCCTAGTTCGCCACCTAAAAGCTACCGAGCTCAATGTTAGCCTATGGGGAAGGTCCCCATAGGCTTGCCTAACTTTTTTTGGTCGAAGGATAATCCTTCGATCGTTGGATTAAAATCCTTCGAATCGTTCGATTCGAAGGATTTAATCGTTCGATCAAACGATTATTCCTTTGATTGTTAGATCGAAGTATTTGCGCAAAATCCTTTGACTTTGATATTCAAAGTCGAAGGATTTGCATTCCCCAGTCGAATATCGAGGGTTAATTAACCCTCGATATTCGACCCTTGATGAATTTGCCCCCTAGTTTAATCATGTTTTCAAAAAACCTCTAAAACTAAAATGTAACCTTTAATAAATAGGCCTCCACCTTTCACCCATTGATAAATACACTTCTTGAAATCCCACAGGAGTGAATAGAAAGCGGTTGTTTTTTTCTGTGGTGAGCTCTAATTTCACATTTTGATAAGTCTGTTGCTTTAATTTGGGTTTCTGCTGCAGATCAAGATTTCTGGATATTTATAAATTTTTCCAGCATCTTGCCATTTTCTAATTTTTTTTAAAAAAAATGGAGCTCAAAGCTGGCAAGATCATTTAAATCATTGAGGGCATCAGCATTTGTTGGAATTGGAGATATTTGTTTCGCTCCATTTACTCAAGAAATACTCACGTTGATTTTAATTAAAATCGACTTTTCACGCTTGATAAAAATGTCAAAATACTTGAAAAACAAAAAATGAGTCCGAAACAGTCTGCGACAACTCTTACATGCAACGTGTACTGAGAAAGATCAGATAAATATTGTTAAATCTATCCTTAAGTAAATAGCTTGTTCGTCCAAAACCAGAAGTCCAATAAACAAACGTAAGATTTATCAGAACTCGGTCAGCATTGCACAGATGCGGTATATCTCTCAAAAACATATTGTTCAGAGCTGTTATGAGAATATGACAAGCCTAAACTATTGACATAAAAATACAATTTAATTTATGGTTTTATACCACAAAACACAAGATGTGTGAATGCGAGCCAAATTAAGATATTTATTTTTCTTGTCTTGTAACTCTCTGCCAGTTCATGCATTGCATACATAACAGGAAACTGTAGCTGAAGAGGTTCCAGAAGGAGCCTTTATTTTTTCTTCGGGTCGATAAAAACTTCAAGAAGCAGATTTTTGGACAGTTTATAATGGTTCTTCAAACGTGTGGTGCTGTCATTCATCGGAGTACACCGAATGGAATGCTTGCGCTACATATTCAGATTTTTGGTCATTCCTGCCTTTAAGACTGATGCTCAAGATAGTTACAACTCAGCTAAAAAGGGTATTATATTATGGGGTGCCATTTGTCCCAAATACATTCTGTATACAAAAATATTCCTAGTACACAGAATAGATGTCTCTCAGGTGCATTCGTATTTGTGACCATATACACAGATAAAAAATAAACAATTCTATTAAAGAATGAGAACAAAATTGCTTTTTCTAAATAAGCATACAGGTATGGAATCCGGTATCTGAAACCTTTAAAGGGATACTGTCATGGGAAAAAAACATTTTTCCAAAATGAATCAGTTAATAGTTCTGCTCCAGCAGAATTCTGCACTGAAATCCATTTCTCAAAAGAGCAAACAGATTTTTTTATATTCAATTTTGAAATCTGACATGGGGCTAGACATTTTGTCAATTTCCCAGCCGCCCCTGGTCATGTGACTTGTGCCTGCACTTTAGGAGAGAAATGCTTTCTGGCAGGCTGCTGTTTTTCCTTCTCAATATAACTGAATGTGTCTCAGTGGGACATGGGTTTTTACTAATTAGTGTTGTTCTTAGATCTACCAGGCAGCTGTTATTTTGTGTTAGGGAGCTGCTATCTGGTTACCTTCCCATTGTTTTTTTGTTTGGCTGCTGGGGGGGAAAGGGGGGGTGACATCACTACAACTTGCAGTACAGCAGTAAAGAATGATTGAAGTCACATGACTTGGGGCAGCTGCAGGGTCGGACTGGGGGGCCCGGGGCCCACCGGGACTGCTGTCCAGGGGCCGTCCCCCTACTAAGATGCCCAGCAACACCGCTGCTCGGCGCGCATGTGTAACAGCGCCGTTCGGCGCGCATGCGCAATAGCGCCGTTCGGCGCGCATGATCGCCGACACGCAATTTTCGCGATTGAAAATATCTAGAGAAGGGTTCTGGCCCGCCGGGGGCCCACGAGGGTCGGGGCCCACCGGGTTTTTTCCCGGTTTCCTGCCGGGCCAGTCCGACACTGGGCAGCTGGGAAACTGATAATATGTCTAGCCCCATGTCAGATTTCAAAATTGAATATAAAAAAATCTGTTTGCTCTTTTGAGAAATGGATTTCAGTGCAGAATTCTGCTGGAGCAGCACTATTAACTGATTCATTTTGGAAAAATGTTTTTTCCCATGACAGTATCCCTTTAAGCAGAAAGTTCAGAATTACTAAGGGGCACATTTACTAAGCTTGAGTGAAGGATTCGAATGAAAAAAACTTCGAATTTTGAAGTTTTTTTTGGGTACTTCGACCATCGAATAGGCTACTACGACCTTCGACTTCGACTTGAACGATTCAAAGTAAAAATCGTTCGACTATTCGACCATTCGATAATCGAAGTAATGTCTCTTTAAAAAAGCAGTTTAAACCTATAGAGGTACAATGTTAGTCTATGGGGACCTTCCCCATCACTTTTCTAAGCTTTTTTTGATCAAAGAAAAATCCGATCGTTCGATTCGAAGGATTTTTACAGCGATCGATCGATCGATCGATCGTACCATTTGCGATTAATCCTTCGAATTCGATATTCTAAGGATTTTACTTCTAGGGTCGAATTCGAGGGTTTATTAACCCTCGATATTCGACCCTTAGTAAATGTGCCCCATAGATTACATTTTAAGGAAATAACTGAAATTTGTAGAAATGTTTCCTTTTTCTCTGTAATAATAAAAGTACTAACGGAACCTTTTACTCAATCCAAAGTAAGATATAATTAATTCTTATTGGATGAAAAAACAGCCTATTGGGTTTATTTAATGTTTAAATAATTTTTTAGTAGAGTTAAAGGAACAGCAACATCAAAAAATTAAATTGTTTAAAGTAATAGAAATATAACGCAGTGTTGCCCTGCACTGGTAAAACTGATGTGTTTGCTTCAGAAACACTACTATTGTTTCTATAAATAAGCTGCTGTGTAGCAATGGGGGCAGCCATTCAAAGGAGAAAAGGCTCAGGTTACACAGCAGATAAGCTCTGTAGAACATAATGGTGTTATCTGTTAACCACTATTTAACCTGTGCCATATAGTCTTTTTTCAATTTCCGCCATTGCTACACAGCAGTTTATTTATATAAACAATAGTAGTGTTTCTGAAGCAAACAGATCAGTTTTACCATTATTCGTTATTTTAAAACACTTATTTATAAAACACCTGGTCTCCAGAAGTGTTTTCAAAATTTAAGATCAAGAACAAAAATTGATTTTCCAGGTGACTCTAAGGGGCAGATTTATCAAGGGTCGAATTTCGAAGTAAAAAATACTTTGAAATTCGACCATCGAATTAAAATACTTTGAATTCGAATATTGAATTCGAACTTTTTTCATCGAATTTGTGTATTCTGCGGTCAAAGTAAAATCGTTTGACTGAACGATTAAATACTTTGAATCGAACAGTTCAAACGATTTTAACGTACGATCAAACGATTTTACTTTGACTTCAAAAAAATGCTGTAGAAGGTCCCCATAGGCTAACATAGCACTTCGGCATTTGTAATTTGGCGAAGTATTGAAGTCAAAGTTTTTTTAAAGAGACAGTACTTAGATTATTGAATGGTCGAATATTCAAAGTATTTTACTTCGAATCGAATTCGATGTGAAATTGTAGTTTCCTATTCGATGGTCGAAGTATCCAAAAAATTACTTAGAATTTCGAATTTTTTTACTTCGAAAATTCCCTCGAATTTACTTCGACCCTTGATAAATCTGCCCCTAAATATAACCGTCCCATGTGACAAATACTCCATGTCTCATAATATTTCAGAATCAAAAATTTGAACATATTAAGGCATGCCAATTAACACCCAGGAGATGCTTCTCATTTACCTGAAACCCCACCATCTTTTTGTTAGGCCTCACCTTTTAGTGGTCTTCCTAAAATTAGACAATATGAACACTGGCATAGATAGACTTTATTGGGACTCACAACAAATTTATTTTATGACCATCCCTTAAACTTTAGTCATTAAAACATAATATTTTGAAACTGCAGTTAGTATGCCACTATAAATCATGGGCCTCCCTCCTAGCCATTACAGGTTCTGCTTCCCCAATAGTTAGGCCCCTGAATATGACAATGTGATACTCTGCTATCTATCTAGGCTTAGATCTGATCTGGTGGCATCAATAGTATGGAAACAGTTGGACCAAAGGGCAGGGCTTTAGAAAAACATCCTGTAGCATTAGCTTATTGATTGCCATGGGTGCAGTAAATCTGCCCATGTATGGGCCCTTCTTGACTTCCTCCATGACAGATAACTGGCCAAACATTAGTTCTAGTTGCCACTGAAAGAAATTATTTATTAGGCACAGTGCTAGCATGCTGCACAGCACTTTAAAAAATACCATACAGAAGAATTTTCAAAAATAGCCAGCATATAAGAGACAATTGGGGTTATGTAATAAAGAACACTAAGCGGCAAATGCATCAAGGGTCAAATATCGAAGGTTAATTAACCTTCGATATTCGACTGGGGAATGAAAATCCTTTGACTTCGAATATCGAAGGATTTTAATCCAACGATCGAAGGATTATCCTTCGACCAAAAAAAGTTAGCCAAGCCTATGGGGACCTTCCCCATAGGCTAACATTGAGTTCGGTAGCTTTTAGGTGGCGAACTAGGGGGTCAAAGTTTTTTCTTACAGAGACAGTACTTCGACTATCGAATGGTCGAATAGTCAAACGATTTTTAGTTCGAATCGTTCCATTCAAAGTCGTAGTCGAAGGTCGAAGTAGCCCATTCGATGGTGGAAGTAGCCAAAAAAACACTTCTAAATTGGAAGCATTTTTTCTTCTTTTCCTTCACTCGAACTTAATGAATGGACCCCTAAGTTTTCCCTGGGGCAGGAACCAATAGCAACCAATTAGCAAGTAGCATATAGTGGTCACCTGTTTAAAAGCAAATATCTTATTGGTTGCTACTGGTTACTGCTCCTGGGCAAACTTAGTGCCTTATATTACATACGGGGGAATAAGTGGTATGTAGGAAGACTTTTTAGAAATACATCTACAACCCAGGATATGTCTTTGCAGTTATATTACTGTATATGTAGGTGGATTTTTGTTTTTGTTTGTTTGTTGTTTTTGTTTTCTTGGTATTGTAGAGTGAGATGAAAAACAACACACAAACCTAGTACCCAGACTTTCACACGTCTGCTACAAATAAATACAAAACTCTGCATAATAAATTATTGCTATACATTTGCTGACTTGAAGCTGCACTGCTCAGCCCTGCCAGTGATTATCCTATTTCTAGGCAGAGGAATTACATTTTTAAAATATTTTCTCAAATATGCAAATGAGGGTTAAGGTTTGGTTTTGTATTCAGTCGAATATTTTGTGATGAGCTGGTCTCTGTTGGCACACTTAGGGGCCTATTTATGACACCTCGATTTTTTCAAGTTTTTCAAAAAGAAAAACTCAAATTTTTATAGGGGAAAAAAACTTTTCCAGTTTTATTATAGCCAACCCCGGACTGGCAATCTGTGGGTTCTGGCAAATGCTAGAAGGGCTGCTGTAAGATGTCATAGACACTCACTATTTACTGGGCTGGTGGAGGGGGCTGCTTGGACCACTGTATATTTGGAATCCCAGGGCTTATTTTCACACCCAGTCCAGACCTGCCCAAAGCTCAGGGCTGTATTTAGGTCTGACCTAAACATTCCCTTGAGTTGTGCGAGTAACGTCAGCGTGGCGTGAGCATGATGTCAGCGCATCGTGCGCGTGATGTTGGCAGCGTGTTGTTCATGTGACCTCACTTCTGCGTGCTTCCTCGGCCCACCAACCTCTCACCCCCTCAGCTCCTTCACCGGATTTCCTATGGAAATCCATGGTGGACGGTGGGGGGGTTTAAAAAAAAACTTAAAAAATAGGCACCCCGAGGGCCGTCCCCAAAACCATGCCGCCCTAGGCACAGGCCTTCGCAGTAATTAGTAATTGTGGACCCTGTTTGTAAACCAGACCTGATGTACCAAAAAGAACGGTACTTCTTTAATAATTAGTCTTCCCAGAGGCCTCCATGACGTCCTATGCAAATAGAAATAAAATCTACATTTTTTTTCTACATGCCACAAGGTTTTTTTTTTTTTTTATCAAAGTGAGAATGGCAAGCTATAAAAACCAGTTCATGAAATGGTGGCGCTGGGAGGGTCAGTATTTCCAAAACAGGGGTTGAATACCTTTTAATCAAGTCAGGAAATATATAGAAATTGCTATCAACTCAGAAGGAATAATATGAAATAAAGGTGGATGTTAAAGACCACAGGCAGATACATATATATACATGAAAACCTGAAAAAAACATAAAACTCACCAACCCACCACTGAACTTGTGGCAAAATATGATGTCAGTTCCAAGCGAGGGAGGGAACCAATCTTTAAAGGAGGTTGTAGTCAATAGTAGCGAGGAGTATATTTGCCAGGCATGAATATGCAACGAATTTCCACAGGTCCCGAACATTCTGGATAACAGGTCCCATACCTGTACTTATCTTCTTCACCAGTAACACTACATCAAAACATGGCAGACTCCTCTTTCCACCCAGGGCCGTATTTACATAGCAGGCACCTGTCGCCCTGTCCCCTCCCTTTCATTCAATCAAATTTTCATCATTGGGACCAGAGCAATGGGATTGTCGTACAGGAAATTTTAAAAACTATTCTCCAACACCTCCCCAGTGTTTCTGAACCAATGTGGGTGTGGTTGGGCAGCATGCCGCCCCCTAAAATCCTGCTGCCCTAGGCCTGGGTCTTGGTGGCCTCTCTACAAATCCGGGCCTGTTTCCACAACCACCTCTGGACCCATTAAAGACAGATATGTTGTAGTATCATGTCCAACTAGAGGATGTTGACACGGCTGCTAATATATTTATTCCTTTAGCACACGTATTTCTAGGTTGGATGGGGTTGTATAACAGGGTTCAAGTGGTACTAAGGCAATGTGAACCACCCAATGGAACTGCAATGCCTTTGCCTCAGCACTACTTCATACTAATGCATCTTCAGATATTTTTTTTATTTTCATTTGGGTCCATATCAGGAGTGCCCATACTTTACTAATGTGAGGTCTACTTTAATTTATGTTGTCCCATTATGAATTATATCCATAAAAGCGTTGTTGGCATTCTGTTCTATGGAAAATATAACTTAAATATTGATTTATGAGAAAATGTATATTGCTGTGTTCAACAAACAATTATTTCTTATGTAGTCGTAACATAATAAATATCTGAATGAAAAGCATAAAACAGGAGGGTGATATAGACGAGCTGTTTGTTGACAGTGAGATCTACTGATCACCAGCTAAAAGTCTACTGGTAGATCCCAATCCACCTTTTGGGCACCCGTGGTCTACATTTATTCGCTCTTGGGGTATGGTGGCTGTGTTGTGATAGGCGTATTTGTAAATAACCCACCTATTTTTCTGCATTCCCTTAGGCTGATTATTTGTTATGGCTGTGCTCTCCCCTTTATAGATGCCCTGCAGTTCACTTGGCTTTATTGCAATGTATGTTTACTCTGAATCTCAAGTCATGTAGAATATTTAGGTAAATACTGTAGAATTTTGCTGTACAGTTAACTAACAAAGAGTACAGAATAGCACATCTGATGCCACAGATCTTTTCTTCAAGCTGCTGCTCTATTAGAATAAAGTAATTATCTCTTCTTTGTTCGCAAGTCACCAGCTGCTTCTTGGAGGTAATAGGATTTATGCAAATATGCTTGTTAAGGTAGCAGGGGAATCCATCCAGTTCTGAATTCTGAGCAGGGAGCTGTGTGTGTGTCTAAGCGGAGGTCACGGGCACACCTATAATAGCAGAGGAGTGGTGCCCAGTCTCACATCATTTCCTTGCATGGGATCAAATATCTGTGTAGAATTATGAGTTCAATGCAATAACAGAATGGTGAAAAATAGAAAAATCTCTGCCCAGCTGGTTAAAGCTGTTCATAGTTGTTTTTCTTTATAATGAGCACTGAACATACATACAGTCATATAATAATATAGTAGAACCTGGCTGAGCCAATATGATGTGCAAGCTCCATTTCTGGGATTTGAACCTTTAAATAACTTACTAAAGACAAGGATACTCTAAGGGTTAGGCCAACTGAGCGTTTTGCGCAGATTTTGTCGCCTGGCGACTAATTGCCTCGTCTTTGCGGCAAACAATCTCCCCAAAATGCCCAGTGTGGACTTACCCTTAAGTTATTCTGTTATCAAACCCTACTTGGGAATCATGTTTAACAGAATGCATACGAACAGAGAACTCTACATTATATTCAGTGTGTGTGGGCTAGAGTAAAGAAGAATGAATCTCACCTTCTGGCAGGTGCAAACTGAACTTGCATCGATATAATGTGGGGGTGTTTGAGCTTCATGTGCTCAGACTCTCACCAGAAGGAGGCGTCGATGTTCTTTGTATCCAGAGGGAAAGCACAAAATGCATGACGCACTCTGTGTTGTTATCAAACCAAGTCTACACTAACATGTAAATTGAGGCTTATGCTTTTTAACTGCCGCTGTCACTTATCAGATAGAATCCACCTCCAGTCCTAAAGAGTGCTGGAAATTGGTTTCAAATTTTCTGTTATTTATCTCAGTGACTGTCAGGGGTTTGTACAGAGCGGATTCTGTACAGCATAAATCTCTGCTGTTGTGATGAGCAGAAATATATTGGAAGCTGTTTTGCAAGATGATAGTGAGCAATGGCTGTGCCAAGTGATGGCTTCACTTTTATGTTTTGCTTCAGCTAAATTAAGTAAAGGCTCCTTGGTTTGTTTAGGAGGGTATTTATTATACTGTAAGCAAATCTGTGGCAGGCACTCAAATAAAGGCAAACTTCCATCAAGTTGTAGAAATCAATTAGAAAAGATTTATTAGGTCCTCTGCCTTACACGTTTCGTGTTACAAACACTTAATCGTAGGCTGATTTTATTTATTATACTGTCTGTTCCTCTTGAATTTTAAGAAGGATTAAATAAATGGGAACTTTTTTTTTATAGTTGTCTTTTTCTTATACAGTAAGAAAACAATTATTGATGTTGACTGCTGCCCTGATTGCTCTAAATTGCACCGTTTCTCTGCTATAGTGGTAAGGTGACAAAAAATGATAGTGGAAGGGGTGGGGATAGATGCAGGACACAGAGCTGGGCACTAGTAATGGCAGCAGTTATTTCAGCTGAAGGGGGCACACCATGGTGCCGCAACCTCGTGCAACTAAATTACAGGTATGGGATCCGTTATCTGCAAAACCAGTTAACCAGAAATCTCCTAATTTACGGAAAGGCCGCCTCCCATAGACTCCATTTTATTTATATTTTTAAAAATGATTTCCTTTTTTAATAATAAAACAGTACTTTGCACTTGATCCAAACTAAGATATAATTAATCCATATTGGAAGCAAAACCAGCCTATTAGGTTTATTTAATATATACATGATTTTTTAGTAGACTTAAGGTATGAAGATCTAAATACAGAAAGATCCCTTGTCCAGAAAACCCCAGGTACTGAGCATTTTGGATAACAGACCCTATACCTGTAATAACCATAATGGGAGAAATAAACAATGAAGACACACTGTCAACTTTGGGGATTTTTTTCTCTGGAGAAAAGGCACTTGCAAAGGGACAATATTACAGTAAAGGATATTATAGTAAGACCAGATCCTTTTTTTTAACAGTATAACCCAAATAGCTCTTTTGGTATAACCCCTCAAGTACTGATACCTCTTCTAGGAAAAGATTTAATTGGCTCTTTTGTGAAGTATATGGGGTGCAGAACCTTTCCATGCACACTGTCTTTAGTTAGTTAAGTGTGGGTACCTTTAACAGTTTTTCTTATGAATTACCTATTTACAAATAGTAATGAGGAAATTTATTGGCCAGGCGCAAATTCGTGGCAGAATTCCACACTTCACTGGCGGTGAAGAAATTGCAGAGAATTTTTTTTGATGCTGGTGTCGGAATTGTCGTGGCAATTTCGCAATAATTCAGACGCTGGCGACAATTAAACGTAGGGCCGTTGACTTTAATGTGCGTCAAATGTTGCCGGTGTGGGAATTGTCGCAAGTGTCGATTTTGACGCCCATGAATTGACGCCGGATTCAAAATTTGCATTTCGTTAATTTTTCGTCATTTCGCGAATTTCGCTGTAAATTCACAAATATTCTGGAGAAGCAAACGGGACAAATTCAACCATCACTATTTACAAATGCTACTAAGGGCATTTCTGATACCAAAGACCTGAGACCCATGGTGTACCTATGGCCAATATACACTGGTAATCCTACTGGCTCCTGCTTGATCTAGTTCCTTTCTGTCTTCTGTGGTAAATGAGAATCATTCTAGGATCATGGGGAATGCCTTTAGTCTATACAATGACTCCCCACTTTTCTCCACTGTCCCCAGGAGCTCCCAAGTGGTTTCCTTCTACAGTGATGTTGAATACAATGTAGTTGGATCAAGGTCTCCCACATCTTTAATTCCTGCATTTGGTGGTTGCCTGGGTCTTCAAGGCAGCTCCACTTGCTGTCATATGTGTAAAATACATATATGTCACATGTTGCTCCCCATTATTTAGGAGGTACCAAACATTATCTTGAAAAAGCTCTTTACTAATAGTCCTTCCTGTTTACTCACTCACATGTCTTGCACAATCTCTGGACACAGATTTGGGCTATTTATCAATTTTTTCAAGGTTTTTTTCTACCATGAATAAACTCGCATTATTAAAAACATCCAAATATAAAAAATGACTGAATAAATCTAAATCTGTGAACAATCTCCGAATACCTCAAAATCCTAGTTTACTTTTTTGTGAGTGTTCAAGTGTTAAAAAATTACAAAAACTCTAAGGGGACCATTCACTAAGTTCGAGTGAAGGAATAGAGGAAAAATAGTTCGATTTTCAAATGTTTTTTTTTTGGCTACTTCGACCATCGAATTGGCTACTTCAACCTTCGACTACGACCTTCGACTTCGAATCGAACGATTCGAACTAAAAATCGTTCGACCATTCTACCATTCGATAATCGAAGTACTGTCTCTTTAAAAATTTCTTCGACCCCCTAGTTCGCCACCTAAAACCTACCGAGGCCAATGTTAGCCTATGGGGAAGGTCCATAGGCTTCCTAACAATTTTCTGATCGAAGGAATATCCTTCGATCGGTGGATTAAAATCCTTCGAATCAAATGAATTGCGCAAAATCCTTCGACTTCGAAGGATTTTAATTCGCCAGTCGAATATCGAGGGTTAATTTACCCTCGATATTCGACCCTTGATACATCTGCCCCCACAACACTAAAACCCTGAATAAGGTTTACAATTTATTAAAAACAGTTCCCTCTGACACCTACACGACCTTAGAGAAATGATGCAGGTTGGCGCAATACTGAACTAAAAAAAGGTTTATTTAAAGAAAAAGCATTATACAAAAAAGCCTTAGGGCAAGGTCACATGTGGCGTTTTACGTTGCGTTTTTAAAAAAGCGAGGCCGAGCTTAAATACGCCAATGAAACCACACACGCACGATAATATGCGTTTTTCAGTCTGTAGTTTTCTTTTCCCAACATGCATTTCTGTTTTTCCTCGTTCCCCACAATTCCACTCAGAAGAATTTTAGTAAACTTTTGTGAAAAAAAGTGGAAAACAATTTACATGCAGAATATAACCGTACTGCTTGTCAATACACAACATAATTACGTCACCAGCATACAATGCTGTAAATACATATAAGTGAAATCCATCTCGCAAGAGTTTGGCCACTATGTTAAAAATACACATTTAATTTCAGCAAAGTGTATTTCCAAAGCTGCAGATCCCATAGAGTTCAATACTACGGCATTTCCTTGGCGTATCAGCGTTTCTGCTGAAAAATACAAATACTGGCGTCTTGTGGCGGATGCTGGCTTGCAAGCGCAAGCGCCCCATGCTATAGTTCATATTCCATTAATTTCAATAGGGCTTCATTTTGTATTTACGCTCGGCTGTATGTTTTTAAAAACGCAACGTAAAAACGCCACGTGTGTCCTTGCCCTTACCTGTTTCGTGCCAAAGGGGCACTTAATCATGACCTTGGCAGCTTTTTGAAAAATCATTTTTTAACATCATTATTCAAATGTATGCTTTTTACCCCTGAAAAAGTATGATTTGCAGAAAAACAAACGATACAAAAGTTGATAAATCAGCCCCAGATGCAAAATAGCAGAAATCGAACAGGTTTGTTTATTAGGACAAACCTTTAAGTAGACAAATTCAAGTTAAATTGAATTGACAAACTAACACCATTCAACATATTTAAATACTTGTATTTTGTAGGGTTGAATATAATGACATTTTCTCTTATGCAAAACATCGTTTTTGGTTGGAAGACTCCTTTAAGAATGAAAAAAAAAAAGATTTGCCATGTAACATTTATGAATCTAGACAAATATTAAATATTTTTGAAAAGTGTTCCTTATGTAAGAGATGTTTTGTAATGTATTTACATTTTATATTAAATTGCAGAGAACACCAGCTGTGAGTAAAGAATAAGCTTCTCTTCCTGAAAAGTTTTATCGGCTTCTTGTTTGGTGCTTTTTACCACAATGTTTCTCCTTGTTATCCGTTCACTTTTCATTTTTCCCACCTTTCCTTTTCCGTAGGTCAGATCTCCCTTCTTTTATATTAATTCTCCCCACAGCTTCTTTCTTTTTCCTTGTTGTTCTCTCTTCCCTGCTTCTGGTTTTCTTTACCCTGTTCTTGTCTCCTTTCCATATTTTTAGCTCTACTACACTTTCTTTATACATTTCTGACCCATCCTTCTTTCATTTTTTTCTTACTTCTGCCCTTCTCACACTCCCCAATTTTTGCTTCTCAATACCTGGGGGTAAAACTGTAATTTAATAACCTACAGAGTATGTTAAAGGAAAACTATTCCCCAAAACAATTTATGTCTCTATAAAGATGTGGCATAAAAGAGCTCATATGTAAATAAAACACTTACATAAAAATCTAATTTTCTTGTATTATGTGGCCTTGGGTAATCCAAAATAGTAAATTGCCATTTGAAGTATTCACTGTGCACACAAACAAACCAAGGGGACACAAACATGTTAGGTCACATTAGCCTATTAATGGATAATGTTCTGTCTTTTACGCCCACATCTCTTCCTGTTACAGATAGAGCTGCATTATATCTGGTCAGGTGATCTCTGAGGGACAGCAAAGAATATAACAAAATGGTGGTTCAGGGTAAAGGATGTAAAAGGGCAACATTTACTTATATCTATATTCCATTTCCTAAGATTCCTTAAAGGAGAAGGAAAGGTTAAAGCCAAGAAAGCCTTATCAGAAAGGTCCACCTAAATATACCAGTAAACCCTCAAAGTAATGCTGCTCTGAGTCCTCTGTCAAAAGAAACACTGTATTTCTTTCTTTCTATTGTGTACACATGGTCTTCTGTATCAGACTTACTACCTACAGCTTAAATCTCCTTGCCCTGGGTGTGAGCATGCTCAGTTTGCTCCTCTTCCCCCCTCCCTTCTCTGCTGTAATCTGCGCCCAGAGCTATTAGTGAGCAGGGAGAGCCTCAGGCAGGAAGTGATGTCACACCAAGCTAATACTGCAGCTGCTATCCTAAACAAACAGAGAAAGCTTTACTCAGGTATGGTAAAACATTCTACAGAATAAATATAGTATTCTAGCTTGCCCTATTGCAGCTAATCTATAGGCAATAAAGTGCCTACGTAGCTTTCCTTCTCCTTTAATATGCCACTTAATATGATATACAGTATCTGTTGGTTAAACACTCATTCTGGGGGCATAGTTTTCCTTTAACTAGCGGCACAAGCCTGTCAAGAATTTATGCTATTATGAATAAAAATGGAACAAAGTAATAGTGGATTTATGTAAAATAACAGAAAATGACAATGTCACAATCAAAGAAAACATGTGGGTTTTAAATATAGTATAGAAATACAGTATATACAGGCTATTTTTCATGTCTTCTACTTCTGGACCCTATTATTTTCACTTCAGCATACATCAAGTGTCCCGCATTGCGCGGGACAGCCCTGATTTTCACCCGCCAAATATCCAGAATTATCAGGAAGTGCACAGCAGAAAGCTTGTAGGAGGTAAGACTGTGACGTCACCCACTAGTTTTCGGTGCTGATAGACCCCAGACCCATGGCAACCTTGAGAACTGCAGAGGGGAGCCAGTAAAAAGGGGCATGTTTTGCCAACATACATGTTAATCATGGAGGCGTGGCTACAAGATGCGCATGGTTTCTATAACCAAACAGGTGTCCCGCTTTTCATTTTAAAATGTTACGGTATGCTTCAGTTCCATTTTTGAACTAGAGAGACTCAACAAGTTCTTTTCAAGGGAACATTACATTCTCAGTTCCTTTGTAATAACATCATTATTTTATGTTTTTTATTTTATGATGCAGATGTGAGGAT
This sequence comes from Xenopus laevis, assembly GCF_017654675.1. Taxonomy (NCBI): domain Eukaryota; kingdom Metazoa; phylum Chordata; class Amphibia; order Anura; family Pipidae; genus Xenopus; species Xenopus laevis. The sequence continues at coordinate 156,907,017 of NC_054373.1, forward strand.
TAGCTATTTGTTGGCCATACCATGTATAGTATTTTTAAAATGTTTTTCATAGACTAAAAGAACAATTGTTTTACAATTTAGCTCTGGATAGACAAAAAGTATAACATTTCTCATTCTGCTGCTGGGTTTATTGATAGTGGCATGACATTTTGCCTGGGCATCCCCACAAAATACTTTTCTGGACCCTCCTCTAAGCTGCGTTACTGCAGCAAACTGCATCCCCTCTCTTCCGACACAATCTGAAAGACATGGGAATTTTCTTGTTTACCCCAATGTGGAAGCAACAGAATTACCCAGCAGAACTGGGTAATTCAATACATATTTTTAGCCCTTGGAATTTCATCAATACTAAATTACCAGCTAATTTGGGCCTGGTAGGCTGCGTATTTCAGTTATATTTAGTATTACAATAAAGTTATTTATTCACTGACAATTGGTGGCTGGATCTGTGAATGAGCACTAAATATTGCTCCTTAACTTCTAACTTACTAACTGGATCTGTAATAATTCCAGATATCAGTTACCTTGACCCAAAGCTAACCTGTGGCATGGATTGGAGAAATAACATAAAGCTGGCTAATTGCAATGAATTTCACCAATTTGATAAAATTAAATAGCAGAATATAAACTAGCAAGCATGTAATAGTGGCTATTCAAAGCTATGAACCTAAAAGTTAATATTTAAACATGAAAAACTAAAAATGGGATTAAAAAGAGAACATTATACATGGAACATATTCCATAAGTTTCATTACAAAGGCACAATGGTCAAAATGGGCAAAGATGTGTGAATTTTAGTATATGTTTTAGTTAACTGATGGAGATGCATTTTTTTCCCTTACATGTGCCAGTTCTAACATTCACCATGGGGCAAATTCACTAAGATTCGTAGTTGCGCCAGGCATAACTTCGCCGCACTTCACCACACTTCGCCAGGCGTAGTTTCGCCAGCGCTTCGCAAATTCACAAAAATCCGAAGTTGCGCTCAGAGGTAGCGTAAGGTTGCGAAGTTGCGGTAGCGTTAATTCGCTAAGTAAAGCGAAGTTACGCTAGCGAAGGCTAATTTGCATACGGCGCGAAATTCAAATTTCAATGGAAGAACACGTATCTGCACTACAAATGGCTAGAAAACCTTCAAATCATCAAATAAATTTTTTATTTTGCCCTACACATGTGCCCACTGTCTAGGTAAGTTGCCATGAGTCAGGAAATGTAGGGGGGAAGGAGGGGAGCCCCAAAAAGAATTTCGATCTTTTTCAGCCTATCACCCATAATGTAGAAAACACGCCAGCGTTTTTTGGGACTTAGAAAATTTTGGACTTTTTTTTAAACAATTCCCTATCTACTCTATTGCGCTTCGCCAGTTCTGAGGTGGCGAAGGAAGTCTAGCATAAAAGGTAGCGTTCAGTACACTGTGCGCGTTAGTGAATTTGCGTAGTTACTTCGCCAGGCGTAAGGGTGCGAAGTAACACTAGCGAAACTACGCCAGCGTTCGTTAGTGAATTTGCGCAGTAACGAAAATGACAAACGCTAGCGAAGTAACGCTAGCGTTCGGCGCTTCGGCGCTTAGTGAATTTGCCCCCATATGTTTTAGTGGTGGCCACTTTCTGGTTGTTATGCAGGTTTTTTACATTCTTCTAATGAAGTGACCCATCAGGTTATACCTTCCAGCTGGTGTCTGGTGATCTTTCTTTAGTACGGTTGCCATCTTGTCTAGTTTTGACCAGGACAGCCTGGTTTTGGCCAATCCAGAGGCATTGCTAGTCCTTCCTCTGATGTCAGCAGTCCCGCCCTGTGACATCATCGACCCCCTTTCCAGAGTTCAATGAGAGGAAAGGTGACAACACTATTCTGTAGCTTTCTAACATTTTGGATCATGTCCTCACTTGGGGTGATTTTACTTCCGAAAATCTATGGGTGCATTGGGTGCAGCAAGACCCCAGATGCTAGGGCTTGCTGAATGAGCATTAAGGGATGCAATATGTTCTTTGTAAATTACTAAAGCTAACCTAATTACTAAAGCTAACCTATGACATGGTTTAGAGAAATAATATAAAGCTGGTTAATTGCATTAAATTTCTCGATCTGATAAAATTAAATAGTAGAATATGAAAGATAATGATAAATTAATGCAAAACTAGCAATCTCATAATAGTGGCTAATCAAGGCTATGAATCAAAAAATGAATATTTAAACATGAAAAACTATAAATGGGATTAAAAAGAACACAATATTTAGGGGGTTATTTATAATAAGTCTGAATGCCCAAGTTTTTTGAAAATTTATTATACCCCGAAGATGGAAAAAGTCAGAATCTGAAAATCCAGCATCTCAGACCTACCGAGGTTGTATATAAGTCAATGAGAGAAGTCCCTATTCTATTTGGAAGTTTTTGTGGTCTGCGCTGGAATGTGAAAAACTTTCAAAATTCTGGCTTTTCAGGGAAAAAGCCAGGTAAAATTGAGCGATTCAGGAAAAACCCCAGAAAAATTTTTACAATTCGGATTTTCGCTAGATTTTGTTGTGTTTGTCCCCAGTCTGATTAAATCGTGCTTTTTTAATAATACATAAGGTCTAAGTGTGGATTCTAGTTTGGTCGGACTTTTTTATTTAAATAGTCAGAAAAATTTAGATTTTGATAAATAAGTAAGCCCTTGTAATAGGGGGTTCCTCTTTTGTACATTGAACATATTCCATTGGTTTCATTATAAAGCATTATTTTTGAATGCAAGGTCTAACCAACTGACAGATGGGGTCAACAGTGCAGCCCCTATTGAAAGCATAATATATTTCATGATTTCGTTTTATAAATCTATAGAGTGTATTCAGGGCAGGTTGCCTCTGTGGGAACGTAATAGATCAGATTTTCTTTTTCATTCTCTACTGCAAAAATCAGAATCTGAATCACACATCGTATCTTCCCGTTATTGTCTTCTGTAGATTACAAGGGTGTACTTGCTCTTCAGTCAATACAACACAATGGGTGAAAATGTGCATTACACAAAAGCAAGCAAGGCAGAGAAAAGAAAAATTACCCAGCATTACGGGAAAGGAGAGCAACTGCGGGATGGAATTGCTTTCTCTTTCCATATAAAATATATGCACGTTCTACAAGCTTCTTTAAAGATTTTTTTGTCTTCCTTTCTTTTGATCAATACAACTATTAAAGAAACAATAAAACTAACACCAAGCAATGAATATCTCAGATACTTCCTTCTTAAACGCATGTTAAGGTTCATGAATTTTTTAATTTAACTTCATTATTGCTCATGACCAGGTTACAATGTTAATTTAGATTGATAACGAACAAGAAGAGGAATTTATGAGCTGATTAATTCAGAACAGACAATTATAAATGCCATAGTGGTATGCTCATCGTGCTCAGATTAGTGTGGGAACACTTAAAGCCCCGTAAGTGATAAAAATCGGTTGTCTCCACTTTTCTTTAGTAGGCATAAACCTAAGGCTGTCATATAAAGGCCCAACCTACGGTTATCTAAATGATTTGGGCAAATGACATGATTAAACAGATCTAAATGGAGGTGAATAAGAGCTGGGCCATCTCTCACTTCTGAATCTACGAATGCCCCATTCATGATTCAAGCAAAAGCAGATCATTATCAGTTTGGACAGACAGACAATCCCCAAGAGGTGCTATACATGCTCAGTTGGTCAAGCACAATGGTCAAAACTGGCCAAGGTGTGTACCTTTTAGAATATATTTTAGCTAACTGATTGAAGATGCATTTTCTTGCATGGGCCATTTCTAACCTTCATCATATGTTTTAGCGGTGACCACTTTGTGGTTGTTATGCAGGTTTTTTAAAGGAGGACCAAACCCTAAAATTCCTTTCCCTACATAGACCCCCTTCTGTGCTCCCCCCAGCCTAGGTGTTACCCTGGGTAAATGCCCCTCTTTACTTACCCCTTGTTGCAGATTCATGGCATCAGATTTAATGGGCGCCATCTTCTTCTCTTCGTTAATCTTTGGGAAGAGAGTGTCCTATTGGCACATGCACAGTTGGCTCAATCTTCCAGTCCCAAACAACTGCACATGCGACGAAAGCCACGTAATTTACTGAATCGCCGGAAGAAGACTCGAAGATTACTGAAGAAGAAGATGTCGCCTGTGAACTCCCATGCCTTAAATCTGCAACGTGGGTTAAGTAAAAAGTTAGGGGCATTTACCCAGGGTAACACCTATGTTGGGGGGAGCAGGGAGGAGGATCTATGTAGGGTGGGGGGTAGGGGTTTTTAATAAAAAGGGTTTGGTTCTCCTTTAATCTCTTCCAATGAAGTGACCCATCAGGTTATACCCTTCAGCTGGTGTCTGGTGATCTGCTGTAGGTGTTGGTTTATGCAGTAGGGTTGCCACGTGTTTTTTAATTTTTTTTAATTAATTTTTTATTTTAAGTCCAAAACAACCAAAATGTGTGTTACAAATCAATAACCAATAAAGGCATTCTAACAAAAATCTTACGTGTGCATTTTCCAGCGTGGATGATATGTAATCAAATATGTAAAGATGGTTTAAGTCAAAAGTCACTTGGGGTAGAGTAGCGGTGTTCACACTTTCAGGTTGCCATCTGTTTTGACCTCAACAGCCTGGTTTTTGGAGGGGCTGTTTGCCCGATTTTGCAAAGAAGTAAATCCTGACAGGACTCGCATTGACGTGGCAATTGGACAATCAACGATTGCCACATCATAGTCCTGCCCCAGGTATCGCTAGTTTGCTTCTGATGTCAGCGGTTATGCCCCTGACGTCAGCAGTCTCACCCTCGGACCTCACCGGACCCCCGTCTTCCGTTCAACAAGAGGAAAGGTGGCAACCCTATTCTGTAGCTTTTTAACTTTTTGGATCATGTCTTGGGGTGATTTAACATCCCAAAATATTTGGGTGCAGCAAGACCCCAGATGCTATCGCTTGCTGAATGAGCACTAAGGGGTGCAATATGTTCTTGTAAATTACCTAGTTTCTAGCTTAACTTCAAAATAAATGCAATCAGCAAAAAAATAGCAAAAGCATAAAACAAAAGCAGACCCAATTACTGGTTCAGACCTAGAACGCTACAGTGAATACAAATGTAAGTTAAAATGAAACATATGTGATCCGAATGAGGGTTTTCAACCCAATGCACAAACCAGAGAAATGAAAAGAAAAAAGCAAGTTAAAAATCAAGACACGAGTGCCATTAATTGCTGCAATTGACTGCAAACAATGTAAGAAAACATGCAAAATGGAAATCTATTTTTGAATGGCAGAAAATGAATATCTGATTGCAAAGGAGAACAAGAGACATAACACAATGTCCATAAAGGTAAAACAATAAAAACGTAAAAAGACTAGATCAATTGGAAATTAAAATGGGGATAAACAATAGGCTGACATTTCAGAGGCTTTGATTGCTTGAATTTGTGCTTGAGTGCTTGAATAATCATGTGTTCCACCTGTATAACATTCCATAACAGAACTCTGCCTAAAATATTGTACCCCTTCTGTTATAAAATGAAAAGCTGGGTGCCATTTAAATGAAACAAGGCAGAAAATATAGTGTGTTATTTTGACTGCAGTCATTAGCATGCATATTATGTATAGTATAGTTCAATGCCAAGCGTATAAAGCATTGAGGTACTTTGTTTCAATCTGTTCAACAATGCTGGTGAAATGGAGATAGGTTAAAAGGAATTTAAAATAGAAATTGATATGCAGAAATGTATGAGCAGTAACACTCATAGTGGTGGAGGCCCATAGGCACTTCAGAGTTAAGCCATTCGGCAAGACTGTATTCATGTGGGACAGGCTTGGGCTGGTATATGGTCATTGGATGCCCCCTAGCTTGTGTGTCATTCAACTATGGAACGACAATGGGAGCAATATGCTACAAAGCCCTAAACTACCTTACGTAAGTAGGCAAAGCAGGCAAAAGTCCCTGTACTCTAGAATGGAGCCATTGGCAGCTCTGTTTTCAATAGGAAATATAAAATACGAGTCTTTTTACACTTAAGTACATGAAAAAAGCCAAAACACAGCCACCCTCTCTTTTAAATACGGCCTGATGGAATTGAGTTTATTAGGTCTTCATCAGTGCAAAAAAGGAGGCCCTGCACTCTGTATTAAGTACAGAGCTGCCTTGTTCCCCTTGCAAAGATCCAAATGACAAAAAGACCCATTATCCAGAAAACCCCAGGTTCCTAGCATTCTGGAAAACAGGTCCCATACCTGTAATTGAAACTGTACACACTTATTATTGCGTAGTGCTCACCTCACAGATACATACTTTTGTAGTGTCAGGTGCTGAGCTGGAAGACCCACTCCTGTCGCAGGTCATAATAATATGCAAAAAGGAAGCCAGCAGCACACTGTGTTGCATTGCAAAAGTGCACAAAAAGAAATTTATTAAGCCCACATCATACGAAAAGGCAACATTTCAGGCCTACCAGGCCCTTTATCAAGCAAGAAATTTATTAAGCCCACATCATACAAAAAGGCAACGTTGTGGGCCTACCAGGCCCTTTATCAAGCCCTTGATGAAGGGCCTGGTAGGCCCAAAACATTGCCTTTTTGTATGATGTGGGCTTAATATATTTCTTTTTGTGCACTTTTGCAATTCAACACAGTGTGCAGCTGGTTTCCTTTTTGTAATTGAAACTGTGTCAACTGGTCTAGTAACCCACAGTGGCCAATCAGCCTGATTAAATAGTATATATAGTAAATGCTATGAGTTGATGCTTTGAGTAACCAGACTTGGTACAAACTAATTGACTTGTATTGCATTACACTCAATAAAGGGATAACAGGAACTAGCATACAGGTAACTTTATAATGTGTTGAATAGTAACTGAGATATGTGTGAAGCAGTTCATCCGATAACTGATTTATTCATACAATTAGGGTGAGGGGCTAAGGAAAATATCTGTACCAACTACAAAATGAATAAGTGAAAAATACCCCTGAGTTTTGTACTGGGGTAGTGATAAAATCTTTTCTGCTATAACATTGTAAATAGTACAGGCTGTAAGTTGCTACTTGTAGATGACTAATGAGCGAGAAGCTGCTGAATCCCAACTGGAAATGTGCCCTCTGCCTGAATGAAAATTTCCCTTACAGTCAGGAAAGTGTTTAAGAACTGCCTCATTTATCAAAGTATTTCCCCTTTTCCCAGAGTGCCTGTTTGTGAGTAAGTTGAATTCCATTGTTTCCTATGGTCAGAAATCATGGAAGGCAACGTTGAATTCTAGCAACTACTCTAGAGTAAAATCTCTAGAGGAGAATGTGTATTACATTAAAGGAGAATGAAAGCCTGCTTAACATCCTAGTCCCCTTCAGACGCTTTCCTGAACTGCACCATTGGGGTCTCCCTATTTAGTTGAGTAGAGCAGTGTAGCAGGGTTTGCAGATGCCTTCTTGCACCACCCTTATGTCCTCTCCTCTTCAATCTCATGTAAGGGCCAAGTGCAGTTAAAGGCATGTAAAGGCAAAAAAAAATGCCATTTTTACTTTCTTTAATGAAAAAGAAACCTATCTCCAATATACTTTAATTAAAAAATGTGTACCGTTTTTATAAGAAACCTGACTGTATGCAGTGAAATTCTCCCTTCATTTACTGCTGTGGATAGGAATTGTCAGATGGTCCCTAACTGCTGAGCAGGAAACAATCATACTTATGAACAGCAGGGGGAGCCCCCGCCTTACTTCCCAGCCATGCAGAACTCAAGCAGCTTTGTTTATGTTGATCCCTAAGCAGCCCAGACCACAATGAGCATGTGCACAGTCTTAGTCTTGCAAAGATGTTTAACAAAGTTACAAGATGGTGACCCCCTGTAGCCAACTTTTTTAAAGTTATTTAGTTTTTATTCAGCAGCTCTCCAGTTTGCAGTTTCAGCAGTCTGGTTGCTAGGGTCTAAATTACCCTAGCAGCCATGCATTGATTTGAATAAGAGAGTGGACTATGAATAGGAGAGGACCTTAATAGAAAGATGGGGAATAAAAAGTTGCACTAACAAATTTGTAGCCTTACAGACCTTTTTATTTTTAGATGGGGTCGCTGACACCCATTTGAAATCTGGAAAGTGTCAGAAGAAGAAGGCAAATAATAAACTATAAAAAAGAAAAAATGAAGGCCAATTGAAAATTTGCTTAGAATTCGGCATTATATAGTGTACTAAAAGTTAAAGGGGAACTATCGCGAAAATGAAAATTAATATAAGTTTCAGCATACTGAAATAAGAAACGAAATACAATCAATTAAAATTTCTGTACCGTTTCTGAAATAATGCTCACTATTCCCCTCTCAGCATCTGCTTCTCTCTCCATTTCTCTCTTCTTTGTTTCTACTGGAATCAGTTATTTGAGTGAGCTCTAATACATCTGCTATATATATCTATATCTATAAGATATATTGGATCTAACTGTCAATGAATATCTGACACCCAACTGCTGCATGAAGACAGAATGAAGAAAAGCAGATGCTGAGAGAGTGATAGTGTACATAAACTTGATTATTTCAGAAACAATGCAGAAGTGTTAATTGATTGTATTTTAAAAGAGAATGAAAGTTGTGTAGCACTTGGGGATGCCAAATGTTAGGCACCTCCAAGTGAATGTATATAATTACCTGAAACCCAGGGCTGGTGCTTCTATCAGCAGAAAACTGCACTGGCCCGGGGTTATACCAATGAGCACGACGGAGCATTTCTCTTCTGGCTTTTTCTTTCTTCGAGCGACTGCGCATTAGAGTGAAAAGCCGAACTTTAACTAAATAGTCGGCTTTTTCATTCTACTGTGCATGCATCTTTCCCCCCGGGAAATTTGAAGAAAGAAGAAGAAGACGGAAGAGAAGCGATCTCTGGTTCTCGCTGGAATAACCCCAGGGCCCGGATTTACATAATGGGCGTCCCTAGGCCAACTGCCGTTCGTCGCCTCTGTCCCCTCCAGGGGGACAGGATCAATGGGGATTGGCGCACGGGAAATTTAAAAAATGATTGTACCTCCAGTGCATCCCAGTATTTTTGTGGGTGTGGTTGGGCAGCATGCCGCCCCCCTAAAATCCTGCCTCCCTAGGCCCGGGCCTAGGTGGCCTTTCCACGAATCCGGGCCTGAGGCCGGTGCAGTTTTCTGCACCCCAAGTGCTATACGACTTTCCTTCTCCTTTAAGTGTATAAGTTTCTTATTCCAGAATGATAAAGCTTATATTAAATTTTCATTTTTGGGATACTTCCCCTTTAACTTAAAGGTCAACCACCCCTTTAAGTGTAGCAGTCCACAGATTGAGCACCAGATCAAAAAAATTCCCAGAGGGCCCCATATATCTAATGTCCTGCTTATTATTTGCCTTATCAACACTTCACTTACTGACATAGGATTTCTAACAAAGTAGTTATATATGCAATACAGAGAATAGTACTTTTTTGTTTTTTATCTTAATAGACCTTGTATGTGCTATGTGCAGAGCTTCATAAAGGTTGTTTATTGACATTTTGTAGACAGTCCATGGAAATGACATGAAAATCTAATTTCTGCACTGGATAATTAGGTTCAGTAGGTGATGACCAAGGGCTAATTAATGCCAGACGTGTCTCCCTGTGTTCTTCAGGGGCTACAAGCAAATTATACTTCTCAGTTCATATTTGAGAAGGATATTGCTACACTAAACCCCTGTAAGGATGATGTTAGATTATTGTTCATTTGAAGGTTTGGTGAAACCAGTGCTGGGTTCATTTCTTTCTAATTCGGCTTAGTAGTCAGTTGATAGAATGCTTTCACATTGATCTTCTCAGAAGGCAGAATACAGAGGACAAGAATCCTCTGAAAATAAAAATGAAATTTGCAAGAATAACTATTTTCTTTTAGACAGAAGAGTAAGTAAGGGTTAGTTCACACAGGGCGTTTTGGGGAGATTTGGTCGCCTGGCGACTAATTGCCTCGTTTTTGCTGCGACCAATCTCCCCAAACGCTTTCCCTGTTCCTGCGCCGTCTAAAATGAACGAGACAACTTTGGAAAACGAATCGCCACGTGTGATTAGCGCCTGCGTTTTTTAATTTTTGCCAGCGCCAGGCGACCAAATCTTCCCAAAACGCCCTGTGTGAACTAACCCAGAAGGATGTCACATGTTGCAGAGAAATATAAGACAAATGCTATGTTTACTACTCTCTCTTATTATCAAAGGTTAGATCTTTTTATTTAGCTGTAAATTATCAGTGGAAGGCTCCTTCCTCCATAGTTGTGTTTATTGTAGGATTTAGGATATTATCATTATAGCTGAATGATTAAAGGAACAGTAACACCAGAAATGAAAGTGTTTTAAATGAATGACAATATGATGAACTGGTGCACTGCGCTGGTAAAACTGGTGTGTTTGCTTCAGAAAGACTACTATAGTTTATATAAACAAGTTGCTGTGTAGCCATGGGGGCAGCCATTCAATCACAAGATACACAGTAGATTTGATAGGCTTGATAAAGGGCCCTGTGAGGCCCGAAACGTTGCCTTTATCTACTGAAATGAGCCAATAAACACATGAAACATAATAGAAGCTTTTTGTCAGTGTGCTATGGTCGTATGGATGGAATATGTGATTTCAACCCTTGGCAGAGAGGGTAATTGACTGTTAAGCACCTGGTCTGATGGGACAGAACACAAAGGTTGAGCACTTCATTATCGTGAAGATACACAGTAGATGACAGATAAGTTCTGAAGAATACCATTATATACTACAGAGCTTATCTGTTATCTGCTGTGTATCCTGTGCCATTTCTCCTTTTTGAATGGCTGCCCCCATGGCTACACAGCAGCTTGTTTATATAAATTATTGTAGAGTTTCTGAAATACAGAAGTTTTACCGGTGCAGGGCAACAGTACGTTGTATTTTCATTCCTTTAAAACACTTTACATTTTTAGTGTTACTGTTCCTTTAAATACCAACCTTTACTGTCATTACAATACTAACCATGACAAATGATTATAAAAGGTTAGAAAGCCATGTTTGTGAGAAACCTTCAATTTTGCAGTCACGCAGAATGCAAGCTTTTTATTTGCGGGTCCGGCTTACAGTCATGTTCTGAATTATTAGCACCTGTCTATGTAATTGTATCTATTGCACTTCTGCCTATGAAGCCCTGCATAGACATAGATATTCATCCTTCCATTACTGAACAAATGACAAGGAATAATATATAATACACAAAAGCTGTGAATATCTTGTAAATTATATCCTTATAAACGGTGAGTAGTGATGTCATCAGTTATAAACGTTGAGTAGTGATGTAATTTCTGTCACATGACTCACTAAAATTTGTGTATTATAATTAATAAAGTACCCCCAGTTGTAAAATATGAGGATATTATAAGTTACCTCGGAGTTCCATGACCTGTATAAAAACACTCGGCCTTCGGCCTCGTGTTTTTATATGGCCATGAAACTCCTCGGTAACTTATAATATCCTTATATTTTACAAGAGGGGGTACTTTATTCACTATTTATCCTATTATTTCTTATCTCTATTATTTGTTTTTAGAGTTGGACCACAAGGCATCGGTTTAGAGGTACAGGGATGGGACCTGTTATCCAGAAAGCTCGGGACCAGGGGTTTTCCGGATAATGGATCTTTCCATAATTTGGATCTTCATATCTTAAGTCGAAGGAAATTCGCAAAATTCTTGGCGAAACGGGACAAATTCGCCCATCACTATTCCTCATTTCATTGGCCAAGATGTCACAGAAATAACAGCCCCAGCAACAGATAAATTGCATTAATCTAACAGAAATTCATAAAAAAAAAAAAAGAAATCAAAATATCAAAGTATCAAAATTACCCCAGGATCAAAGCTTGCATCATTAAATCCCCTTTCATATTACAAATGGATAGATTGTAAAATGAAATAATGCAATTGTATTTTATATATAATGTTACATTTATAATATAATAATATGCAAAAGCCATGAATATCTTGTAAATTATATCCATATAAATGGTGAGTTCTGATGTCATCAGTTATAAATGGTGAGTTCTGATGTCATTTCTGACTCACTGAAATCTGTGTATTATAATAAATAAAGTTGTAAAATATGAGGATATTAGAAGTTACCTCGGAGTCCTCCTTCGGCCTCGTGTTTTTATATGGTCATGAAACTCCTCGGTAACTTATAATATCCTTATATTTTACAAGAGGGGGTACTTTATTCACTATATATTGAATGAAGTTGTCCAGTATTTGGTCTGCCATGGTTAGAGCAAGAGACTTGGTTGATGTTGAGAAATGGATAGTCATTGAACAGTGACCACAGCTTCACAAGTATATTGTAGTTGCTTTTTATAATCTTTATAATTTAGGAACTATTCAATACCACTTCAATTATCAATTCCAGATGTCCTTATAGTCTTCTGCTGAACTGTCACAAGATAATGGGTTAGATGCAGTTTGATGAGTAAAATGTATGCACCAGTTCCCATGTGCAGGATTAAGAGAATGTTCCTGTTGTCGTTCAGATAGTAATCTTTAGTCTGATTTTAAACTTATTGAAAACTGGTTATACTGTATGCCACTGCAAACTAGTTTTATACTGTCTCCAGCACACACAGCCTGCAGTGAGCTAAAGCAGACAGGCAGTTACAGCTAGGGTTGTCACCTTTTCTGCCGGTGGAGACCGGGCAGGGGGCGGGGCTGTGACATGGAGGGACGGGGCCATGATGCATCAGGGGCGGGTTGTGGCATCAGAGGCATGGCTATGACACAAAGATCGGTGATTGGCTGATCGCCGTGTCAATCATGGGGAATCCTGCCTGGTTTTCTAAATTAGTTTTGACCCAGGCAGCCCTTCAAATTTCAGGGATCTCTGGGTCAAAACCGGACAGATGGCAACCCACATGTTGCACGGTGGCTAATGCAAGATACAGATTCTTTATGCTGTTTGATATTCTTATGATTATTATTTTATAATAAGTATTGCCGGAATAGTATTAGTAGTATTAATAGTATTAGCGCAGTATTTTGTTAAATTACCTGTATACTGAAGTACTTGCATAAAAGTATATGTATAGTAGTTTAGGAACCCTCACCTGATGCATCGGATCCCATGTGTAGGATTAAAGGAAAACTATACTCCAAAAATAAATATTTGAGCAACAGACATTTTATGTCACACTAATGTCATACTAAGTGGCCTATTAAAGAACCTTACAAAGCTGGAATACAGATATCAGTAAATATTGTCCTTTATCTGTGTGCTGCCTCAGAGATCACCTGGCCATAAATAATGCAGCTCTAACTGTAACAGAAAGAAGTGTGAGAGGAAAAGACAGAACTTTGTCTATTAATTGGCTCCATTGATCTAACATGTAAGTATTTATTCCCTCGGTTTGTTTGTGTGCGAATCATAGGATCCCCTTGGTTCTTAAAATGGGAATTTTCTATTTAGGATTACCCAATGACACATACTACTAAAAAAGTATATGATTATGATAATGGGATATTTAGATGAATCTGGCTTTTAAAAATGAGCTGTTTTATGCAATATATTTTTATAGAGAACTACATTGTTTGGGCATATAGTTTTCCTTTAATATACTATTCCTTTTAGAAATAATGCTTGATGTTTTGATGTTTAGGTTTTATGTTTAAAATTAATATGCAACCTGTTATCCAGAATGCTCAGGACCTGGGGGTTTCCAGATAAAGGATCTTTCTGAAATATGGATCTACTAGAAAATCATGTAAACATGAAATGAACCCAATAGGCTGGGGTTGCTTCCAGTAAGGATTAAATATATCTTAGTTTGGATCAAGTACAAGATACTGTTTTATTACTAAAGAGAAAAAGGAAATCATGTTTAAAAATTTGAATTATTTGGATATAATGGAATCTATGGAAGATGACCTTCCTGTAATTTTGAGCTTTCTGGATAACGGCTTTCCAGGTAACGGATCCCATAACTTTACTGTATCGTAGCATTATTTCAATAATTTAAATTGCCATTATTTTATATTATAGGTGTCTAGGGCATTCTGGACCTGATTCAATTCCATGAGAAAACGTATCTCATGATTTATCTAATAAACGCTCATCCTATATCTATTGGAAAATCTGGAACTTAATTAGGAGATATGTTTTTACATCAAATTGGACCTGGGTTGCCTGGCCCTTTATCTGTTACATTCAACAACAGATGAAGCAACACATGCTCATGAGATATATTGTCATTCAATAGCAGATTGACTTTCCTAATATAGACCCTTAAGCAGGCAGATACAATAAATGATATTCAAGCATATGGAATATTAAACAATTTACACCACTAGTTTGTAATACAGATAATCAGCCTAATTTTTTACAAAAAAATTACAAATTATCACTGGTTTCTAATAAGTATATGAATTCAATATATGTAAAAGTAGAAGAATGAAGTCGAAGTGGAATTAACTAACATGGTCTCAAAAATGTTCCAAGGACATTTGTAAAATGTTGGGTTTTCTCTAGAGGAGCATCAAAAGCAACCCATTCTGTGATTGGCGACTGCTGTGAGCAATATGGTTGCTGCCTGTTATATTATACGGAAAGTTCATGTTTCAAATTGAAATGTTTATATTCAGTAAAAGTGCTCATTCATAAGTATCACAGATTTTATATTCAGTAAAAGTGCTCATTTATCAAGTATCACAGATGTAATTACTAGTTGGTTTGGTAGTCAATGACACCTGCAATATGGTGAGCGTTCCTGATTTCCTACAAAAGTCCCTGGAATTTTCTCTTCCAATGTAATTTTATATAAGCAGCACCTTCGTTTTAAGCCAAGCCTGGGAAACTGAAGCCTGTGTATAAAAATGAAAGCGTGTGTTTTATTAAAACACCTTTAATATACTAACAAAATTCGGTACAAGCTCCCACATGCACAGATCAGACATTCTTGGTACATCAGCTCGATAAAAATCACAATAACAGCAACACAATAATGGTGTAAGTGCCCCTCAAAAGCAGATCACTGCTCGGCACATCAATACTTTACATCTGGGAAATATAGTAGATAAAAGAGGAATATAATTAAAACCAGATAGCAGACTGCGTTTGTATAGATCAGTGCTCCTGCAGGTAAACTTTTTCCAGTTAATGCAATAGATGCATCCATTATTTTCTCAATCTGTCCAGATGCACGTTCAAAGCTTCTCTTAAACTCTTAACTTAATCTCTCATGCCTTATGAATATGTGCAGCTCTTTGGACGACAAATTTCCAAGGGAGTTTGTTGATGCTTTTCCTTCAGTATCAGTGTGCATGGTTGTCATATAATACATCCCATATGTCTCTTTCTCAGGATTGGAAAGAAACAACCGTCGTGAAAATAATTCAATAATAGCCTCCATCTTATTTGGATACCATAATATTTTGGCGCAGGGTTATAGGCACCATTTTTACAGACGTAAGGGTAGGATGTTTTTTTGTGTTTGGGAAGACTAACAAACAGACATTTTTTTCAGACTCCTTCATAGTATTTCAGAGCCAATTCCATGTATAATTAGAAAATCTTGTAGGATAAATGCAGTGCCAGTTTCATATAATAAACAACGTATCAATTTCATACACCCCAGAAGATATGGCTGGAGAAATACAGTGCTAGTTCCATATATAATGCCCCAAAACAGGAGTTATTTATGACTGCAAGTGCAGTTGCAGGTCCACAATATTGGTCACAGTAATCCCATAAATCCCATAATCCTATTAATTAAAAGTATAGGTATGAAACCTGTTCTCCAGAATGCTCAGGACCTGGGGTTTTCCAGATAAGGAATGAATCTTTCCGTAATTTGGATCACCATACATAAAAATTTTGAATTCATTTGAGTTTTTAAACCAATGGAAATTCATTATTGAAATCAAATGTTTTCAACTCGGACAAATTGAAACGACCCAATAACTCGAATTCGAGGGTTTAAGGTGGCAAATAGTCGAATTTGAAAATTAGAAATTTTTTAGAATGGCTAATGCTTTGTAAGGCGACAAATATATATTTATTGCTACTTTTTATTTTTCATCTTCCCATTCAGGCCTCTCCTATTCATATTCTAGTCTCTTATTCTAATCAATGCATGGTTGCTAGGGTAATTGGCTGAAATTGCAAACTGGAGTGCTGCAGAATAAAAAGCCAAACTCAAAAACCACAAATAATAAAACATGGAAACCAGTTGCAAATTGTCTCAGAATATCACTCTCTACATCTACATTATACCATTAGTTAATTTAAAGGTGTTAAACAACCTTAATTTTTTTCTTAGTTAGGATCAAATACAAGGTGTTGATTTATTATTATAGAGATGAAGCAAATAATCGTTTTAAAATGTGTATTATTATTAAAATAAAGTCTATGGGCCTTTCCGTAGCTTTCTGTATAACAGGTTTCTGGATAATGGATCCTATACTTTTGCTTGGATCAATGTGCGCTCCTTGAAATTCCATATTGTTGCACTCTGCTGTATTCCTTTTGGCTTCTGTTCCAAGTAAAGTGCAGTTGCAGCTATTGATGCAGGGGAACCTTGGAACTACCACCACCTCCGATCCATGTGGTTGCTTCAGGGTTCTCAAAGCAGCCCGTATCTATCAATTCATCATAGTTGTGCCTAAAGAATTGGGTCACATGCAAAGCCCAGGGGTATGGCCCAATCAAATGCTTATTCTGTCGATCAGCCTGTGTGATGGTGTATTCGTATCCCAGGTCATACCATCAAATTGCTGCCCTGGTTTACCCCCACAAAACATGAGACTACATAGGCATAGGTGCAATTCAATGTGTTATAAAGCTACCCTATGGATACTGATATCTTACAATAACAATAGTTTTCATTCTTGCGATTACAATCAGTTTGGCCCCTTGTTAAAAGAAATTTAAAAATAGCTTTTCTTCAGGAGGCCATGTGGTACAAGGAATAATTAACATGGCAGAGTAGTCTGTATGTATCTGAGGGTTGGGACCATGGGCAAAAGAATGCTAATGTTTTATCAAAGAAATCAAGACCAATTTTCAAGAGATTTTAATTAAACATCAATTAAGTTGCATACAGTGAAAGCAGTTCAAATAATTTGTTGATTATTATGGTAGCATACATAATTTCTGGCAAGGTGTATTAAATATATATTAAATGCATATTTTTCTGATTTCTGCATATATATTTTACCCCTGTGTCATGTGTTTGTGTAGGGGACTGATAACTGGTGTCCTCATTTACTGTGCCATCACAGGGGTCCTTAGTTATTGGAAGAAGTAATTCTTCCCTTCCTGGGTCACAGCATGACCCCTGGTTATCCCTAGTTTGGCTGCTAGGCAGCACTGTGTATACATATATTGAATGAGCCATGTGGTCTCAGGGCTTTTGCCAATGACTCCTCTAAGTGGAAGAGAGACACTTATGTAGCATATCCTTAGTGCAGGACTAGTAAGGGGTAGCTAGATCCTGTCATAAGTCTATTTAGGAGAGAAAGCTAGGTTAGAGCTACATACATAAGCTGCTCTCAGCTCAACCAAGGAATAATACAAAGGATTTGATTTCTAAGGGCATTGTTGCCTAGTCAAGGAACCAGAGGCAGGTAACAGGGAACCAGAGGCGAGTTTATTCGCCCTTCACTACACATGATTTATGTTAATATATTGGTATCTGGGAGGAAATTGAGATAATATAGAATTAACAGGTAAAATTGTCAATAATAATATTATACATTATTTTGAGCATTCACCCTGATATGTAATGGCATTTTATGGTACTAACTGTTATTATCTTTTTTTTTGGAATGGCATAGCGGATTTTACAATTTTTTGTATTTATGTTATTATTTCTACTGATTACATGCAGATCAAGGAACACAACCCCAGCAATTTGTATGCATAATCTTGCTCTGAACTTAAGTAATATGTGGCAATCTTTGATTGGTTTTAAAATTATATGGGAGGGACCTATTTGGGTGTAGATTTTGTCAGTTAATTTGGTACTATAAATGCCTATGATTAAGTACCATAGGGCATGAAACGTGTAAGGCGGAACACTAGGTCTGAATGTTTGCTATTTTTTCTTGTTGAAAAAAAATAGCTTTTTATGGAAATATGAGTTCAGTTATGAGATACTTTTTTGGTTTTTTGACAATGGTAAGAGTGCCTACTACAATGGCTAGTTTGGTGTATCAACTAATTAGACGGGGGCATAACTACAGAGGAAGCAGACCTTGCGGCTGCAGGGGGGCGCAGGAGTTATAGGGGACCCCATGGGGCCCAAATCAAAAGCAATTTCAACATATATTGGTAAAACAGGACAACCACTGGATATGTTGAGGGCCCTTAAATAATTTGCTGTGGGGCCCAGTAACATCTAGTTATGCCAATGAATAGTTGGGATGCACCAAATCCAGGATTTGGTTCAAGTTTCGGCCTTATTCAGATCCGGCCGAACCAAAAAGAATCCAAAAACTCCTGTGACTTTTAGTCCCACAAACAAGGAAGTCGAAAAATGTTTAAATGCGCACTGCATGCTCTGTTCTCATTCCCCCATTTATTATTAATGGGAAAACCCCAGGTCCTGAACATTCTGTGTGTATCTCCAAGAGTGGTGAACATTAACATAACATATGACCCTTCCCTCTGTACTAAAAAACACATAGATTGATTCATCAGGACCTCAACATGCAGCTAATCAAGTTACACAGGTGGTATACTGTATATATAGCCCTGCTTATTGTCTGAGAATTCAAGGTTAAAACCAGTGCTTTCATTACTAACTGCCATAAAAAACAGCTGGCTCTATGTATACTGTATAAATCTATATTACAGGTATGGGACCTGTTATCCAGAATGCTCAGAACCAGAGGTTTTCCAGATAAGGAATCTACAAGGTACTGTTTTATTATTACAGAGAGAAGGAAATTATTTTTAAAAATTTTAATTGATTAAAATGGAGTCTATGGGAGATGGTCTTCCGTAATTCAGAGCTTTCTGGAGAACAGGATTCCAGATAACGATTCCCAGGCCATACCTGTATTAATTGCCTTATTTGTAAACCAGTGTCATTTGTACTTTTTAACCTTATAGTACCAAGTAAGTCAGACTTAACAATGATTCTGTGCAATGCCATGCTAATGACTTAAGTTGTCAATAAGGATTATATTTCAGTTCAGCTGAAGTCGCTTTGGTTATATCAGAGCAATCATTTACACTCAGGAAAAAGTTATGTGGTGTTTACTGTGGTAGCATTCCATTTACTGCCAAGTCATTTGTCTTATTTAAAAAATAAACAAGTTGTACAACGGGAATCAAATACATTTCCCACAGCGATGGTTAGCAATCTTTTTATACAGGTGTATATAACATGTTTCACATTAAAAAGTGCAAAAGGTGGTATAATAAAACAAATTTGACGTGTAGGTGTGTAGTCCTTCATACATTACACATGACATTATACATTACACAGTTGACAGTTGATTTGCTGAGAAATTTGCAAATTTACCTCGAAATTCACAAAACGGCGAAAAATTTGCGAAATGCATTGAAATCAATGGCCATCAAAATTATGTGTGCCTATTTTTCCAAATGCTTTAAAGTCAATGGGCGTCCGAATAATTGTGACGCATGACAATTTTTATGCGTTCGACCATTCTGACAAGCACCTAAAAAATTTTGACGCGTGGATTTTTCACTGGTTAATTCGGGCCTGACGAATTTATTTGCCCATCACTATTGAAAATGCTTTATATATAGCAGTGTGCATTTTGATTTCACTCCATAGCCTCATCTATATTTAGCTAACAAATTGGAAGAAGTTCTGCACTGTTTATGTGCTCACATAGGGCAAGGCAGGAGATATTGGGAGCAGTATCCACCAAAATGGAACCAACAAGCTCTTTAACAAAGAACCCCAGCTGGTGAGCATTGGCCCTGGGTAGGAAGTAGGGTTGCTACCTTTCCCTATAGCTAACTCTGGGCAGGGCTGTGACATAACAGGGGCAGACCGATGACATAGTGGGATGAGTCGATGACATTGGGAGAGGGGCTATGATGTGGCAATCGGCTATTGGACGATGCAGTGTCAACCTCAGGAAATCCTGCCTGGTTTTCCTATTTTGAAAAACTGGGCTGGCAGTTTTGACCTGGACAGCCCTTCAAAAAACCGGGCTGTCCAGGTCAAAATCAGACAGGTGGCAGCCCTAGTAGGAAGTTGACACTTGGAGGCTTATTTATTAGCAGTCTCATTTTCATGGTTTTAGATGTTGAAACCATGGCTAAACTCACTTTCTCTAAAATTACGAATGTAATGATATATATTAAAAAATACGAACTGAAAATGCACGAATGGGAACGTCTTGAAAACCACAACTTTTTCAATAAGTTTTATGACTTTTTTTATTGAGGCACCAAAGTCACCGTGAAAAACACCCAAAAACCTCTAAAACCACGAATAAAAGATCTGGTTGTAAAAGGGACATCTGCCATTGACTTCTACATGTTTTCAACAGGTTTTCGCTGGTATATTTTCGTATTTGGAATTGTCGCCTTTTGTCGCATAATAAATCCCTAAAAATTCACACTTTTTTCTGTGACTTTTTCTGATTTTTGGAGTCAAAAAACCTGATCTGAAAAAGTTGCTGTAAGGAAACCTTACCAACTGGCATGCGGGGGAACCCGGCATGCCTCCAGCTGGGACGCCCGCCGCATGCGTCTGTTTAGCTGCAGTGCCGTTTCCTCTATGGGCCACGCGGCCGCACGCTCCCTTGGTTATGTGCCGGCGTGATGACGTCATCGCGCAACGGCGAGGAATTTAAACTATTTAAAGAGGCCTTGTCGTTTTACTCATTGCCAGTTGTTAGGTTCAATTTGTAAAGTTCCTAGGTGCCTTTCCTTTCTTGTATTTCTTGTATCTGTTATTACTGGTTTTGACCCTTGCTTTGCCTGTGACTACTCTGACCTCTCCAATCTGACCTTTGCCTGTCGTCCGACTATTCTATGATCTCCAATCCTGATTCCGGCCTGTCTGATGATTCTCTGCTTGTCCTGGCCCGGCCTGCCTGTTCCGGGTGGTGTTCTTCCATCCAGTATCCTGGTGAGACGATCGTGCCCCTTTGCTGGTCCAGAACCGTTAGCTTAGCTCCTCTCTCTAATAAGACCTGGCGGCATCCGAGCCGAGGGCTCCTCCCGAGGTGAAAGGCGGCGGTTATAGGCAGAAGGGAGACCTGTGACCAGGGAGCTTAGCTTGTGTTCTGGATATAGGGTGCCAAACATGACAGTTGCTACTTAATAAATCAGCTTCTTACAGTCATAGGTGCCACTTAGAGCTGATTTACAGAAACAGATGCTTTTATATTGGCGCACTGTGTACAGGTTGTGGGGGTGCACATGGCAATTTAACCCAAAGTGATTTGGGAGAAAAGTCAGAAAAAATGTTACAACTCGGTTTTTCACTTGATTTTATTTAGTTTTTCCCTGATACAATTTATTCAAGTTATTTTAATGTTAAATAAGGC
Source organism: Xenopus laevis (assembly GCF_017654675.1). Taxonomy (NCBI): domain Eukaryota; kingdom Metazoa; phylum Chordata; class Amphibia; order Anura; family Pipidae; genus Xenopus; species Xenopus laevis. Next base: position 156,928,502 of record NC_054373.1, read on the forward strand.
AAAATCATGGATGTGAGTTTGGTCGAGGTTTGTTTAATAAAAGAAATTAGATACATTCGGATTTTAATAAATAAACCCCATGGTATGGGAATGAACAAGTTCAGAAGTGAGTAAGGTGAGAGCTGTAGAGTATTGAAATTAGTAGCATACTAAATGAAATGAGAAGACTAGTAATTGGATTTATTTAATACAATTGAAATACAATGTGGAAATACATTTTATAATACCGGTGTAAGTATAAATGCCTGATAAATAACAATGCTACCACTGGGATATGAGATCATAACAATATCTAAAGGATATAATTATATTATTTTATTTAATATTACATTATAAAATAATATAATTACACCCTGTATTCAGTAATGAAGTGCTTAATATTGATGTATTGTCTGCTTTATCATTGCATTCTAAGCTTTTTCCTTCCATCTCATATGACATCATATAAAAAAAAGATTAATCTGTTGTTTAAAACCTATAGTATACTACTTAGAATGTACCATCGGGGGTTCCGGGTCTGTTGTACATTGTGGGGGTGGTTATTGCATGTATTAGTAGTTGTTACAAAATGACTTTTCATTATGAATAGAAGTAAATCACCCCCAAGGAATTATGATCTTGGAAATGCATGAGTCAGGTTCTAAATTATATTATGGGTTATCGCTGATTGATATAAAACTTTGGAAGAAAAGCTTTTTTTGGTGTGTCCATGACAACTGCATGAGTCAACCAACATCTTGGCAGTTGAGAGCTGACCATACAGACCCTATGAAAACTAAAGTCTGATTTGTGTAAGGTTAAGCATTACACAAGTATTTATTGAAAATGTAAGCATCCTCTCCTACGCAAGGTTTTGTTTCTAAATGGCCGAGCTTCTCTGATACAGAACGTTCAGTAATGGCACTCCTGGGACTTTGTGAGCTTTGCAAATGAGTTACAGCCTTTCTATTAAATAAACATGTTCCTCAATGCAAAAGCATGGAATGTATTCTTTAATAAAATAAAAAGATTTACCAATTACTAAGGGTTAGATTAAATGATCTTCTCTCTAATTCAAATTTACATCAGTTGCCTCCAAGCAGCAGTATATAACGTTATGTTACACACTTTATTTGATAGAACAGACTTTCTTATAATCACTCATCGTATATTCTGATTATAAGACAATTGGCACAACACACAATAGCAAAGACCAACAAGCTTTTTCCCCTAACTGCATTACTGTGCTTAGTTTTAGAGAAGCCAGTTCTTGGTGCTCCAGGTTTCCAAAGAGTATTGCAACCAGTTATCGAGAAGCCACAAAATTATTGCTTGGACAAAGAAAGCCCTGTTATATAATTTCTTCTGTGCACATTTACACAAAGTATGTTATATACTGTGTAGGTTGCTAGAGGTATTTCCTAAGCAAAAGGCTTTTATAACAGTGTTGGAGAATTTTGTCTGCCATGTTTATTCCATGTTAAACATGAAGTGCAAAATTTACCAAATAATCTTCCATCACCCCCCCCCCCCCCATTTGTGTCAAAAGGAGTTGTGCGAAAAAGCTGCCCATTGGGAAACAATTCTTGGCTTAAAGGGGTTGTTCACCTTCCAACAATTTTTTCCATTCAGTTATTTTCAGATAGTTCACCAGATAAATACTTTTGTTCAATTACTTTCTATTATCTATTTGTGACGGTTTTTCTAATACTGAAGTTTAAAGATTAATTTTTCAGCATCTTGTGTCATTCAGAAGCATCTCTGGGAGGGGTATCACCAACTCTGTGAACTATTCTAAATTGATACTTAAAGGGCATGTAAAGTCTAAAATAGAATAAGGCTAGAAATGCTGTATTTTGTATACTAAATATAAACATGAACTTACTGCACCACAAGCCTAATCAAACAAATAATTTATGCTTTTAAAGTTGGCTACAGGGGGTCACCATCTTGTAACTTTGTTAAACATCTTTGCAAGACTAAGACTGTGCACATGCTCAGTGTGGTCTGGGCTGCTTAGGGATCGTCATAAACAAAGCTGCTTGAGTTCTGCATGGCTGGTAAGTAAGGCAGGGGCTCCCCCTGCTGTTCATAAGTATGATTGTTTCCCTGCTCAGCAGTTAGGGACCATCTGACAATTAATATCCACAGCAGTAAATGAAGGGAGAATTTCACTACATACAGTACGGTTTCTTGTAAAAACAGTACACATTTTTAAATTAAAGTACTGTATATTGGAGATAGGTTTCATTTTTTTGCCTTTACATGCCCTTTAAGATGATATAGTCTTTTCCCTCCTGATAGAGTCCTGCAGTGGTAGGGATACCCACAAAAAGTGCAGAACCTGCAGGTTGCGGGTAGGATTTTCATGTGCGGATATAAATGCGTGTTTGCGGATCTTTTAAAAAACCTTTTCCTACCCCTGCTCACTTATGATGATGTCACTTCCAGTGGCTCTTGGATCAGGTTGTATATAAGGCAGTTGGGGATTGGGTTGGTTAGCGTGTCCAAGCAGGTAAGAATTTGGGGTCTGGGTCTGAAAAATTGGGACTGAGTCTAATCCTTAAATTTAATTAAAGGCAGCTGTTAGAATCGATACAATAGTAGCTAATATTCCACAGATGCTGCTGAGAAATATCTCAACTAATGTGGCGAATTGCAGCAGCCTAGATTACTGAGCTGTCGAACTGAAATACCAGAGACAGGAACATTAAACTTTAAACTTCAATTCTGGAAAAGCTGGAAAAACTAAAACTTGGAAAAAAGTCTTTATTTCTGGTGAACAATCTGAAAACAACTGAACTGATAAAAAGTGTTTTTAAGGTGAATAACCCATTTAAAGCAAATTTTTGAGCATGTCCTTAGGTAAGAATTGCACAAAACAAGCTGAGGCTTATTAATTATGACTGGACAAATTTGCACTATCACAGAAATCCATAGCAACCAATAAGTTGTTTACTGTAATTATTTACTGTACTACTGTAATATTTTACAGTAATTCTTTCAGCTGTCTGAACAAGCCCACCACTAATTGGTACTATGAGTTACTGCCTGGTTACTATGGGCTTCCACCCAGTTACAATTTTCCCAGTGTAGGTAAATTATCAATTGCCATTGAAAGTATTCTGGCAACACATTGTGAACCTTGAAAAAAAACTCTGTTTACAAAATGCTTTAAATTGCTACAAGACTTGACACAGTAAAGTGTGATGGTGCATGTAATGTCGTGCTGTCATTAAAAAAGTGACTTTTTGGCACCGATAAGAAAAGGTTCCGGGGAGTTAAATTAGAGTTTCCATTTGTCTCACTACTCGGATGTTGCTTAATTGCAACACCCTGAATTTAAGTGAGCAGCATTAATTTAAAAATGGTATATAATATGTATTGTGATAATAATCATCGGAACAATGGCGTTTTGAAGAGCTGGTAGATGTCTCTTGGAAAGGCCGAGCCCTCTCTTTTCCTTTATGTGTCATCTCAAGCCATTTATATGTTCTGCACCAGTGGATCAAAAGGAACATGCCCTAGATTCCAACTCGAGCTCGAACAAATGTATTAATCTTTTCACTACAAAAATAAACAACTAGACAAGAAGGGCACAGCCAAATCATACTCTGACTGTGCAGAACCCCATGACATATTTCAGAGTTTTGATGATCATTTTGTAAGAAACTTTCTGGTTTTCTTTTCCCGAGAAGATCTGTGTGAATCCTCCCATTTCCAGTTTTATCTCTCTCTCTTTCAAAAATCCATATTAGTGTATTGGCAGAGGGAGTGATACATACAGATGGAACATTGGCATTGGACATTGCATCCTCCGCATGTAAAAGCATTCAATTCATTTAAAAAAGTCATGATAATGACCGATTGAAAAGGAATGAACATGGTGAACCAGTTGAAGTATGCTCCATCTGTATCACAGTCAATGAATTATTGTTGAAAACAAAGTCTTTTGGTGAAACCACACTGGTAAAGCTAAAGGTTTGCTTGATGAGCATGCAATATATTAGCCTGTATCTCCCCATCATCACAACTGAGAATTATGGTCTTCTCCCCTTGTACAACACAGCACTGTTTGCAGGGCACACTTAGAGGGAAAATTACTTTAAAACTAAAACATTCATGAAAAAAATTCAAAATAATTCAGGGTCTTGTTTTAATAAATTCAGGGTCTTGATGAATAAGCTGCTGTGTAGCAATGGGGGCAGCCATTCAAAGGAGAAAAGGCTCAGGTTACACAGCAGATAAGCTCTGTAGAACATAATGGTGTTATCTGTTATCCACTATTTAACCTGTGCCATATACTGTAGTCTTTTTTCAATTTCCACCATTGCTACACAGCAGCTTGTTTATATGAACTATAGTAGTGTTTCTGAAGCAAAGACATTAGTTTTACCAGTGTAGGGCAACAGTACATGATATTTTCATTATTTTAAAGCACTTTTATTTTTTGGTGTTACTTTTCCTATAACATGCTCTTGAGGAGCTTTGCATTGTAGTAATGCTTGTACTGGAGAGGAAGCTATAAAATGTTGAACAGCCAAGAATACTTTATTCTGAGCCAGAGATCACAGAAGACTCTACCGAGCAGTGCTTTGCAAAGTAATCCTAAATCTCAAAATGAACTCTCATGGCATTTATATTTATCCCACGGCTAATGACATTGACAAGGTAGAAAGAATATTGCTCCTGTCAAGAGATATTCAAAGACATTGACATTTTCCCAAAGTCTTTATCTTTGAATATCCTTCCACTGGAGCTCACTTGGTAGCTTGATCCTTCACCTAGGATTATTTAAATCAGTTTCTTTAATCTATATAGAAAAGGGCAATTTCTTGTGCCTCAGCAAATTTTAGGTGCGTGACAAAGAGTCGCAAGACATATGCAATTACCTGCTTAATTGTCCTATCACAATTGTGGCTTGCAATACATACTGAGTTTCTAATCTAATACCGGCAGAGATAGTATTTCAGCGATGGAAAAAGACTTTTACAAGGAATTTTAGTTCAAAATTGTTGAATTCATCTTTGTTGCCATGATATAGGCCAGTGATCCCCAACCAGTGGCTCATGAGCAACATGTTGCTCTCCGACCCCTTGGATGCTGCTCCCAGTGGCCTCAAAGCAGGTGATTATTTTTTAATTCCAGGCTTGGAGGCAAGTTGGTTGAATACAAACCAGATATTCTGCCAAACAGAACCTCCTATAGTCTGCCAGTCCACACAGAGGCTACCAAATAGCCTATCACAGCCCTTATTTGGCACCCCTGGGCCTATTTTCATGCTTGTGTTGCTCCCCAACTCTTTTAATTTCAATGTGGCTCACGGGTTAAAAAGGTACTCCCAGTGTAGGCACTCGTAGTTGTGTCACTACATATTTTATAGACCATCACTGCTCAGGCACTGAAAACCTATGGACCATAGTGAGTGACTGCAAAGTCAAATAGGGGCTGCACTTTACACCAGTTTAGAACTGTGCAGCTGATCTCTCTAGGGAACATTTTACATGGTAATGTTTTGTGGCAAACTTTTTGGTTCTGGCAGCAACTAATTTTATTTATGAATCCACACTAGATCATGCAGTCTGTTTGAATGAATTATTGCGCCAAGTTTGATGCATCTGACGTCCCTGCGTCAAGGTAGGCAGGCAATTGGTAGCAGTTCACCTACAAAATTGGGAGAGCTGAATTGGGAGCATATGTCACTCGTATGTCATGGCAGCTTCCACACAATTGTGTCTGATTTGTGATAGAATACATGTGCAGTTATTTTAATTTTGGTGAATCAGGCTCTTTCAACTGCAATGATACCGGAATTCTGGGGGGGAAAATGCTGCATTGTGGGTAAAAACATAGCAATTGCACTCAAAATTGCACTTACAGATGTAAATGAGCCCAGTTAGCCACAAAGTTATTTAACTTCTGTTGACTAAGGATGCTCTGCATCCAGGATTCAGTTCAGGATTCGGCCAGGATTTAGCCCTTTTCAGCAGGATTTGGCCGAATTCAAGTGCCTGGCCGAACTGAATCTGAATCCTTAAAGGAGAACTAAAGCCTAACTAAAGAAGTAGGTAGAGATGTTGTACATTATGTTTTGTGCTTCTGTACCAGCCCAAGGCAACCACAGCCCTTTAGCAGTAAAGATCTGTGTCTCCAAAGATGCCCCAGTAGCTCCCCTTCTTCTTTTCTGCTGATTCACTGCACATGCTCTGTGCTGCAGCCACTTCCTGAACTCACAATATACAGTACACTTAGAATATAAATGTCACAATATAAGGCTGATTAGTAATTAATGCACATAATTACTACATGGTAGCACAGAAACCAGTGCAATTAGCATCATAATTTAATAATCAGCCGTGTAGCATCAGCTTATATTACAGGCAAACCTAATTTTCTGCTTGACAATTTCCAAGATGGTGACCCCCTGTGACAAGTTTGAAGTCCTGGATCATTGCTGCTATTGACAAGCTGAAACTTTAGGCTGGTGCAATATGTTCAGTATATAAAATATGGCATTTTTAGCCATATTAATTTTTAGGGTTTAGTTCTCCTTTCAAATTACTCTTTATCTATTTCACCCTTTATGGCTCTAATTAAGATTCAGATTTGGTTCGGCTGAAATCTATCACAAAGGATTCACGTTATGGTCGAATTTCCAAAGTGGTAAATTCAGTGCTGCCTACACTGCATTTTGGTGAAATAATGATTCTTTTGTGACAATTCGCACCATTATATTGGAAAAGTTACCCAGAACCGACCCTTTTTACCTCAAGTGAACTGCCGGCATTCCCACGAAGGAAACCTCGGTGGGTTTGAATTTATGTCCTCATTATACTCTGCTAGTTGCTGTTGTTGATGCTCTGTATATCATAGACTCCACTGAAAACAAATGTACAATGCAGACTGAAGCTCGTACTTTCACAGGAGAGGTATCTTTAATCGTCTCTTCAATCAGAATATTTTAAGATCCAGGGCCTTTTATGTGTCTTGGAAATGAAAGGATGTCTAAGAGCCATGAAATATCGGAAAACATGTCAGAGATAGCACAGGCGCATTACCCTGATACTACTGACAAACACTGACAAAATACTTTCATTGCAAGATATATTCAAAACTCAAAAAAAGGTTTCATATGATTTTGGTGGCTACATTTATTTATATATATATTTATATATATATATATATATATATATATATATATATATATATATAATTTAGTAAATGGACCCGCACTCATTCTTAAAGGTGAAATAAATGTGCTTTTATTCACAGGTTCATTTCCAACGTTTCGGTCCTCTCTGGGACCTTTTTCAAGGAGAGGACCGAAACGTTGGAAATGAACCTGTGAATAAAAGCACATTTATTTCACCTTTAAGAATGAGTGCGGGTCCATTTACTGAATTGTAACATGGAATTTTGACCAACGCACCACCATCAACAGAATCTGAACCGGGAGGAGTGCGTTCACTGTACAAACTTTATATATATATATATATATATATATATATGCAATACAAAAGCTCGAATGTTATATATTCCAGTATATATATAAAATGATACATTGTAGGTATAAAAAACACAGTTGAAAATGTATTCTTCGTGTTATTTGACACCTGTATGATCTGTTATCTGGAAACCCTTATACAGGAAGCTCCGAGTTACTGGATGGCCATGTCCCACAGACTCCATTTTAATTAAAAAAATATAATTTGCTTTTTCTCTGTAATAATAAAATAGTACCTTGAATGTGATCCCAACTAAGATATAATTAATCCTTATTGGAGCCAAAACAATCATGTTGGGTCTAATTAATGTTTAAATTATTTTTTAGCAGACTAAAAAGGGTGGTTCGTCTTTAAGTTTAACTTTGGTATGTTATAGAATGGTCAATTCTAGGAAACTTTTCAACTGGTCTTCATTGTTTATTTTTTAGCATTTATTAATTATTTGCCTTCTTTGTCTTCTGGCTCTTTTCAATTTCCAAAGGGAGCTCTTCTAAAAAAAAAACAAACGCTCTGTAAGGCTACAAATGTTTTCTTATTGCTACTTTTTATTATTTCTACCCCTCTCCTTATCATATCCCAGTCTCTTATACAAATAAATGCATGGTTGCTAGGGTAATGTGAACCCTAGCAACCAGATTGCTGAAATAAACTAGAGAGCTGTTAAATAAAAAGCTAAATAACTCAAAACCCACGAATAATCAAATATGAAAACCAATTGCAAATTGTCTCAGAATATCACTCTCTACATCATACTAAGGGGCAGATTTATCAGAGGTCGAAGTGAAAATTCTAATTAAAAGATTCAAATTTTGAGCAAATTTTTGTGTACATCAAATAGGGAATAGTCCAAATTCGATTTGAATTTGAAAAAAAAATCAAAAATTAGAATATCAAAATTTATCATGTACTGTCTCTTTAAAAATTCGACTTCGACCATTGGCCATCTAAAACTGTTTTAGCCTATGGGGGACCTCCTAGAACCTCTTTTGGAGTCAATTGGTGGACTTTGAGTTTGGAAAAACTTTGATTCGAATTTGATCGAATGCGCTATTACTTTGATTCGTATTATTCGAAATTCGATCAAAAACTGACCTATTTGGCAAAAAAAAACTTTGATTTTTTTTTTATTAATTTCGGTTGGTCTTTTTGAATTCAAATTTCAAAGTTTTTTCAATTCGAAATTCAGCCCTTGATAAATCTGCGCCTAAAAGTTAACTCAAAGGTAAACAACCCCTTTGAGGTACAGAGATCCAAATTACAGAAAGACCCCTTATCCAGAAAACCCCAGGTCCCGAGTATTCTGAATAATACGTCCCATACCTGTAATACCCTCATTATATTAACAAAGCACTTTTACACAGAACTTTTAATGATGCCTTTTTTACAAGACAACCAGTTTGCTCTTGAATTACCTGCATTGATTATAGTATTTGGTCATTTTATGTTTTAGAAATGTGTTTTAAAAAGGGAACGACTAATCTATGATGTTTGTTAAGAAAAGAGATATTTCAGTGTGTTGGATTACTTTGTTCAGCTGGGTACTATAAATAGGAACTGTGCTTCATATACATGTGGTTTGTTCTTAAATAAGCTACAGATGTATTAAGATGGGCAAATATAGGATAGTTTGTTCTTGCACTCCATCGATCCACTTGGAATATAAGAGGCTGTAAAAGTGTGGTGGGCTGATGTATTCCAACTTTTCTTCCCAGTTCAAGAAAAAAAAAAAAAAGCTCTATATTATGACCTCCCTGCCCTCTTCTATGTATTGTATGTTTCATGCATAATAAATAAGGAATGGCGGCTAGTGATGGGCGAATTTATTTGCCAGGCGTGAATTCGCGGTGAATTCGCAGCGAATTCCCGCAATTCGTGAAACTGCCATGAAAATTCGCCAGCGTAAAAAAAATGGACGCCGGCAGAGCGTCCATTTGTAGCCTTACAGAGCGTTTCGCCAAAAACGGACGCCGGCATCAAAAACGGACGCCAGCGTAATTTCCCAATTTTTTTGCCGTTTCGCAAATTTCGCGGGAAATTCGCACATTTTTTGGCGAATCGAAACGCCCCAAATTTTCCCATCACTAATGGAGGTCATAAGTGTAAAAAAAGAGTCCTTCTACATATATATTGCTGAAAAACTATAGATTCCTAAAGGGGTTGTTCACCTTTGAGTTGACTTTTAGTATGATGTAGAAAGTCATATTCTGATACAATTTGCAATTGGTTGTCATTTCTTATTTGTTGTTTTTGATTTGTTTGCTTTTTATTCAGCAGATCTCCAGTTGTCAGGTCCAGTTATAGGAGAATGACTGGCAGGTTGGAGCCTCTATGCTGTGTAACCCGGGTAAAACGTATATTTTCCTTGATGAAAGGCGGAGAACTTGTTATGAAAAAAGTTGATTTAGTGTATGGACACACATACGTTTTTCCCCTTTTTATTTCGATGCGTTCCACACTTGGTTTTTATATAAGCCGAGAGCTGCGTAAATACGCTTAGCGGTTTCATGTTTAGGCAATGGCCCTTACGCTGGCATATTTACGCACCCGTCGGCTTTTTTAAAAACCGTGGCGCAGACTGTCAATGAAGGTGTCCATACCCTTAAGAATGAGAAAGAGAACACAGATACAGGGCAAAGTGAAGTAAATACTTTAGTCCTTATATCAGGCCAGTGTTCAGGGCAGGCAGCAAGCAATTACAAGTCCGTAAAACTTGCAAAAGGTCTGGGCAGGCAGCTGACAAGTCCAGTCCAATAGGCAGTCCAAGGTCAATACCAGGAGATCAAACAGTAATTAGGCAAAGTTTGGGACTGGAACACAGGATCAAGGGCATTGTAAAGCAATAAATCCAGCAGCACTCCGATATGTGAATCAATGATTATTTATTCATGCCATTAGCAGAGCGACGTTTCGGGCTATTCCAGCCCTTTATCAAGCTCAACAGGCTCAAGGGCATGGAACAGGGAACCAGGTACAGGAGTAACAGGAACAAGGCTAATACAGGCTGGATCTGGCTATGAGGCTTCAGTGAATGAACAGGCTGACCAGGTGGATCAATGTGGATTCAGTTACGAGGTACAGTGTTTTTGTGGGAATTGCACATATCCGTGGCGTACCACGAGAAACGCATAGAGGAATTAATATTGTGCACTTGGACTAAATATTTGTTTGGCCTGTATACCTCTTACATCTGGTGAGTAGGCATTCTCTTCAGGGAGGTTTCTTATTACATTTATTAAGGGGGTTGCCATACTGACACGGTGGATGTGTTTCTGCACTAACATATCTGGATATTCTGCACCAGGAGTTTTCTTGTTTGAGCTTCTCCACAGAATATATTTTCAAGTTAATGCACAGGCTGCATGTTTGGGGGTTGGAAAATATGTCCTATGTGCCATAGCCTTTAAGATGGCCATACATGGGTCAACCCATATATTATATTGATCAAAGAGAAAGATGCCATATTGAAGGGCTATAGCCATATATGCATTGATCTTGCTATACCAGGATTGTGGGATTATCAGGCCATGGATGTCCAGATAGTCAGGCACTATATATATGGCCAGCTTTAACCAATAGCGAAGGCAAAGCAGTTTTAATAGTTACTATAAAAAAGATGCTGATACAGACAAAAAAGCTAAGGTTCATTATATAGTGTTTGGTTTGTGTTTAGCTGAAGAACGTAATGTTCACATGTGAATAAATTCACATTCAAACCTTTAAACATTTTAGTAGAATCTGCATTGATTTTATTTTACTGCAGACCAAAGTGCTTCTCGCCAGGGGACCGTTACGAGAAAGTTTCCCTTATTTGCACATTTTACTCCTTTGCTTAAATTAGTTATTGAGTACATTCTCAGCTTTTTTTATTTGTCATTAAGGTTTTTTTTTTTTTTTTTTAAATCTTCCCCCATCCGATATTTTTTCCCACTTAAGCTATTCATGGACACTGAATAGTTATGTAAACCAATGGGAAAGCTGGTCTTGGAATAATTAAAATGTCTGGGAAGCAACTGTGTGAGTTCCTAAGCAGAAAGCTTGGGGGCTGATTCACTATGGGTCAAATATCGAGGGTTAATTAACCCTCGATATTCGACTAGGAATTGAAATCCTTCGACTTCAAATATCGAAGTCAAAGGATTTAGCGCAGAAAATTCGATCGAACGATCGAAGGATTATTCCTTCGATCGAACGATTAAATCCTTAGAATCGAACGATTCGAAGGATTTTAATCCAACGATCGAAGGAATATCCTTCGATCAAAAAAACTTAGGCAAGCCTATGGGGACCTTCCCCATAGGCTAACATTGACTTCGGTAGCTTTTATCTGCCGAACTAGGGGGTCGAAGTTTTTTTTAAAGAGACAGTACTTCGACTATCGAATGGTCGAATAGTCGAACGATTTTTAGTTCGAATCCTTCGATTGGAAGTCGAAGGTCGAAGTAGCCCATTCGATGGTCGAAGTAGCCCAAAAAAACCTTCGAAATTCGAAGTTTTTTTACTTCAAATCCTTCACTCGAATTTAGTGAATCAGCCCCTAAATGTGTTTGGATTTTCTTTCTCTGTTATTTGAAAAATACAGGCATGGGATCCGTTATCCGGAAACCCGCTATCCCGAAACCTCATCTCCCATAGGTTCCATTTTTGTAATTCACAATTTTGGATAATTATTTCCTTTTTTATTGTAATAATGAAAGTACTTGATCTCAACTAAGATATCATTGGGGCAAAACAATCCTATTGGGTTTCATTAATTAATGGAGATCCAAATTATGGAAAGACCTCTTATCCAGAAAACCTCAGGCCACAAGCATTCTGGATGACATACCTGTATTATTATGATGAAGCAAATGGACACTAAAATGCAATACCTCATTGTAATTATGTTCAGCGCAACTGGATTTAGCAGCACAAGGTGCACAGAGATGGATTTTGTGACCACCATCAAAACTTAAAAGTCAAATTCCTGTAGGAAATTTCCCCATGCTGTTTGTGCCGCTTTATTTCTTGCTAGTTCGAGCTGCTTCTGGCTTGATGATTTTTCTCTCCATAAACCAACATAAAATGTTCTAAATTCCTTATGGGGGTAGTTTGGGTGTTGAGAGTAGGTTTGTGACCCTCCCTTGGGGTTGGGTGTCATGTAGGAAGAGAGCCATGGCATCCCCACTTCTTTGGAAACTCAAAATATGGCTGTCCTGCTTTCCTCTCCTGGACGAGAAAGAATTTACCTTTACTGTTAAAATATGTGCTAGACCCTGTTAATGGTAACCTATCTAACTGGCCTAAATTTACATGTCAAAACAACCTAAAACCAGGTGACCATTCCAAGTACATGTTTATTACATGGTTTGCTTGGAGTCCAAAATAAAGTGTCATTTGCTCTTCAGAAGCACTGGCTGGCGGAGTCAATAAATGATTGTATTGAGAATCATTTCTCAAACTGTGGTCTTCTGGCTAATGAGCAAAAATATCCTCTTTAAAAAGTGTCGGAGAAGTGGTCAGGTTATTTCCATACTGAAATAACTGCTACCCAACTTTCACTTTCTATTAGTAAATATAAGTACTTGGTGTGGATATCAGGATTTTAGATTAAAATAATATATATATATAGGTATGTATTGTATAAATTGCAATGATTATAGAATAGGACACTGCCACAGAACAGCTGTGTTAGACTCTACACTTCAAGGTTAGAGGCCTTTCTACTAATTAGGGTTGTAGAATGTTTACATAGAACTAAGAATACATCTGTTGTCTCATGTCACAAGTATAGTGCAAGGCCAAGCAAGACACATCGTCTCAGAAACTACAGCATAGATACCATTCCGGACACTCTGCTGACACAGTAGTTACAACTTATTTGGCTATTGTACTGAGACTGTGAGTCTGTCCCTAGATGGAAATAGTGACATAGTTATGTTAAACCAAGGACGATGATTGGATGTCAAGGGATCAGCCCCATGGAAGAAGAAATGGTTAAATAATCATCTGTTGTATTGCTTATTGTCCCCCAACGTCCTCACGAGCTTTCAGGGCGTGTGAGCTATTATTTAATACTCTGTATTATATTGCTCTGTATTAATGTATACCTCAAATAAAGCTGTCTGGTTAATTTCCTGAGAGAATCTGTTTAGTTCAAGTCAGGCCCAGGGGGAACTTCGGGGCCAGGCTCGATTTGAGTAAGTATTTATTTAAATCCAAGAGGGACTTACTCATCGTGACTGAGAATCTTATATCCCTGGAGGACTATAGGAGCATAAATACGACACTTGGCATCTGAAATCTGGAGAGTACAACACTTTAAATGAGTCCACTTAGATTAGACCACAGGAAATTGTATAAAAAGACAATGGGCTTGGGCTCACTACCTTTCTGCACGATATGTACCCAACTAAACGTAGATTTATTTTATTATTTATAGAGTTGTCTACAAGTTGTACACAAGGTTTGGTTGGTCTTGGAGAAGTTTTTGAATCTTAAATTTGTGTCATACTAAATTAAAGCCAAAATTTGCACTTCTCAATTTGGACTCTCCAGATTCAATTCGAAGGGGCTATCCAGTTCTCAAAGTTAATTATTTTTCAACCTAATATTTTTATGGTCGCCACCAAGAAACTATTGTTCTTGAATTGGCTGTCTGAATCCACCCCTACATTAAAAGATATCTTGTCCCTGTTAAATCACCTCTGCTGGCAAGAAGCAATAAGGATTAAAGCAGCTGATCCCCATCTCAAAGGAAAATGTAGTGAAACGTGGTCAATATTCTGGGATCAAATTGATTCTAGCTGTAGATCACTCACTCTTAGCCTGTTACAGATCTAATCTAACCTGTAGTGGTTGAACCTATATGCTCAAAAAAGTTTCCTAAAAACATTTTACTCCTTACAGCATGATTGTTTCACTTATGATGCTTATTAAGTATTCAATGAGCGAAAGTAGGTTGTTAAGTAATTAGGTGTTTCAGTTCATTTGTCCTTAACCTGCTAAACTGTTTAGGTATCATCACCACTTAATAGTAAATTTTATTTTCTTTTAATGCCTCTAACGACAATGTGTTGTATAAATGTGCCTAATCCTTGAATTCTTGTTAAAATGTTTTTTGTTTATTTTGGAAAACTCAATAAAAAACATTCAAACAAGTGCCATGTTACACGTGCTGATTTTTTGAGGACGCGTGCTCTGAGGCATTTCCACGGGCTATCTGGATATGACAGAAATTACCTTTGCGTTAAGTTGCGATTTTGCATCTTATTAAATGAAGCCAAGAATAGTGTCATCTAATTGTTGCATTCATTGTTCAAACTGCAGCAGGCTGAAAATCACTGATTTGCTGCTAAGGGTTTCTGCCCATTGGGCATATCTTCCCAGTGTTGATAAATGAGCCTTACTGTGTTTTTTATAGGTACTTTTTCACTGTAGGATTTGTACTTGTGTACAGTAAATATATATTGCTAAGGCGAGTGGCACACTGGGCTCCTTCGTAAAGTAGCCCATGGTGGACCAATCCCCTTTCAGCAACCACTTCTCATTCTGGTTGGCCTATAGTACACTGTTTTAAGAAAAATTAAAAAAATAGGTAGAAGATGAAGAGAGAGATGCAGGACTATAGGGTAGAGCAGGGGGTTCCCAACCTTTTTTTTTTTTTTTTACCTGTGAGAAACATTCGCATGTAAAAAGAGTTGGGGAGCAATGCAAGCATAAAAAGTGATCCTGGGTGGTGCAAAATAAGTGCTGCGATTTGCTATTTAATAGACCCCATGGGGACTGGTAGCCTACAGGAGTCTCTGTTTGGCTGTACTCTTGTTTTTTATGCAACCAAAACCAGGAATTCTAAAATAAGCACCTGCTTTGAGGCCGCTGAGAGCAACATCCAAGGGGTTGATGAGCAACATGCTGCACCCGAGATACTGGTTGGAGATCACTGGGGTAGAGGAATCAGGGAAAGATGGATAAATCTATGTAGGTTCTTACCTGAACACCTCTTGAATCTTCCGTGGTACTTCAGTTCCCTAAATGCCAGGAGAGTTGTGACTACTGAATATGCCAAATTGCAACAGAAGTAGGAACTGCACTTACTTACAGTATGTGGGGTCAACATTTCAGAGGAAGAAACACTCTATTGGTTTATTGACATAGGAGAAGTTGATAAAACCAGAGACAAGTTGATAGATGAGACAAGTTGATTAGAAAATATGTGAATAGGGTAAGAGTGGGGTAAATACAGATACCATGAGCGCTGGGCAGAGTTTAAACAGGAAGGGCACCAGGAAGGTTGTTATGGGTAAGAGGCATTAAGAGCAGAAGAAGCGTTAGGTTATACATAAATGGAGACATAATGGGACATAATGAGCAGAATACAAATGAACTAATAAAATACATTAAAAAAAACAAATCTGAAGGAAAATAATGTGAAAAACAGGAATCTTTTCTTCAAGCAAAGATTAACTGGCTACTAATCAATAATACAGCAGAGTAATGGTCACTCACAGAAATGAAATAGAAACCTGTATAATCAGGACACAATCCACTCCTTTGGGAACCACTAATGTAGTTCAGTATTGAACAAATCTGTTTATGTGCAGACTTTAGAATTTGGAATATGTCCAAGCTGTCCAACAACATCCAAGTCATCCCTGGTCTGGCCAGTCCTATACTCACTTTAATCGTATTCATTAAGAATTCCACTACTTCACTATACGTTTAGTTTTTCCTGCAACTTGCTTTTCCAAGGCTAAAACTCTCAAGTGAGTGCCCTTTTTATTGGACGTCACAGGGATCACCTGGCAAAATATAAGAATGATAGGAGCTACAGCAGCTGGCCACTAGTTGAGCAGCTTGAATATATTGAAAATGGACAAACAATCCCTGTTTGGTTTAAAGGGGAGGGTATTTTAGCATCTTTTTGCACAAAATGTCTTAATGCACTTAATCAATTGTAACGGGTGAGTACAGATCATCTATTTCTATGGATTATGTGTCTCTGTATATTATATGGTTACACCCTCATTGAAGCCCCAACTTTATAATTTTAATATTTTTATTGGGTGTCATGTATATTGGCAATTTTGCATTTATATTTTATTTTAGTGTATCCAGTAATCAGATCACCTTTAATACTCTGTGGCAATACTCTGAACTTACCTATCATTCACCTGCTGTCTATAAATGGAAAAGCTTTGTGCAAGATTTATGGGGTTTTTTTCTTATCAATATTAAGTAAAACATCATTTTTTATGCTCATCCCTCTGGGACAAAAAGAAATAGTAATCCATCTTAGACTATACCATTGTTGCCTGATGATGTTACCAGTCTCTCCGGAGGCCTTAGTATATTTAGTTACAAATGAAAGCTAATGGAAACCATCAGTGTAATGTCTCCCCATCCAAATGATCAACCTTTGGCCCTGCAGAAACAGCCCAGGGGTCATACTTTTTTTCATCAAAGAATCTATTTGTTTGGAGCAGATGAGCCTGGCCATCAGGAACTGACCCACAAGCATGTTATTGATCAGGCGTCTCCTGTGGTCATTTATAGCAACTAAATGCCAGTTACTGTCTGTCGATTTCTGGTAGGTTTTCAGAAAAATCATATACTGAATAAAATCAGACACAAATGAATCTTAGACCTTCCATGTGAACAGTAAACCATCTCTAGAGCAACATAACATTTTCTATAAAAAAAAAACAAAACTGTATTGATTCCAATAGCTGACTAAGGATGAATTGGAATAGGGTGGAGCAGAGATGTGGGAAACAGAGATAAAATTACACTTCTAAGTAAAACATTTATGAGTCGGTAAATTCTTTTTCAACCAGTTACAAGTGAGCAGTGACACGGTTGGACAATTTGGGACAATTTTTGTAGTGACTTTTTAATACAGATTAGATGAGAAAAACATATGTCCAAATTAGGGATGCACCGAATCCACTATTTGGGAAAAGAATTGGCTGAATACTGAACCGAATCTGAATCCTAATTTGCATATGCATATAAAGGTAAAGGAAAAAGAGGGACATTTTTTTTACTTTGTTTTGTGATGAAAAGTCGCATGATTTACTTTCCCGCCCATAATTTGCATATGCAAATTAGGATTCAAATTCAGTTTGGCCAGGCACAAGGGTTTGCCTAAATCCGAATCCTCCTTAAAAAGGGTCAATCCTGAACCGATTCCTAGATTCGGTGCATCCCTAGTCCAAATTCAATTAGAAATTTCCACATAGACTTCTAATAAGTTTTTACGAGATAAGCTTTTGTCACGGAATTTAATCTGGCCTTTCACTGACATTGGGTCCCAAATTATAGGGCTGCACCCTATGTAAGGATTTTGTCATGATTTTTATGGTATAGTTTTTATTTCTAAATTACACTGTTTACAATGCAAATAATTCACTCTACGATATAAAATTTTATTGCTACTACTTCCAGTCACAGATTCTTTGCCCGCTTCATCCTGTTCCTGTCCACACAGTATCAGCTCCAACCTGAAAGATTCAACTTCCCTACCTATTCCTCCTTAGCACCCCTTCCAGTCCAGTCCAGTTGGGAGGAAAAGGGTAGGGTGATATCACTCTAACTTGCAGCGTAGCAGTAAAAAGTGAATCTTATCAGAGCACAAGTTACATGACTGAGGACACCGGAGAAACTGACAACATGTCTAGCCCCATGGCAGATTTCAAAGGAAAAGGAAATCTCTTTTTGGTCTTTTGAAAAATTGATTTCAGTGCAGAATTCTGCAAGAGCAGCACTATTAACTGATGCTTTCTTTTTAAAAACAACATATTTTCCTGAGAAAGTATCCATTTAAGAAGACTCAAAGCAGTGGGAAGGCCCAGTTTAGGTGACCTCTACTGTGTGCTCTACTCATTCACCAGAAAATGAATGTCTTCATTACCTAACCAAGCTTGGTATATAGCTGAAAAGTTAACAATTAAAATCTTATTCTTTTTGTATAGTGTATTTGTGTCTTTTGTGTGGGGTAGGGGGTAGAGTCCTGCACAGGTCGGGTCAGACAGACCCATGCCCAACCAAGACCTACTAACCTGCAACCTATCACCCACCTATAAGCCCTAACCAGACCTGCTACCCTACCTGCTCTGCAAGGGTTTACCACCTGACCCAGGGACCTGCACAACTGAAAGTGAGATCAGTATGGACCAAAAGTGATGTCACTGCTGAGGCAAAATTTGCTTGATTCACATCTAGACCCACAGATGACCCAGATACTCAGGCAGGGTACCCGCGACCACCCACCTCTTTGGTGAATCTTTCTACCCGACCGCTTTGCGGGTACCTGACCCACTGTAGGTCTCTAGTAGGGTGCCTTCTTGAAAAAATTAGCAATTCTATATGGAAAGTATGGAAACTTCTGCTTTAGTGATTATATGTATCATAATATACAAAGTGTTATGGATAAAACATATGTTTGTACATTGCTGATAGTTTACATAAAATTCTGGGATACGCCAGTTTAAACAGGGTCTGACACTTTTACATTCAGCCAGCAGGGATACAAATGTAACTTGTATAATTCCCCTGGCTAAAATACAAAGCAATGCATTAAATATTACATTCGTCTCATCTGCTAAACATTACACAGCTATAATATGAATGTTTTATGCACTACAGGAGGCTCCGTAACACTTTCCCAACCGGCTGCAGTCTAGTTTCTCTGCGTTCATTATAGGGATGCACCGAATTCACTATTTTGGATTAGGCCAAACCCCTGAATCCTTTGCAAAAGATTCGGCCGAATACCGAACCGAATCCTAATTTGCATTTGCAAATTAGGGGTGGGAAGGGGAAAACATTTTTTACTTCCCTGTTTTGTGACAAAAAGTCACGCTATTTCCCTCCCCGCCCCTAACTTGCTGATGCAAATTAGGATTCAGATTCGGTTCGCCAGGCAGAAGTATTTGGCCGAATCCGAATCCTGCTGAAAAAAGCCGAATCCTGTCCGAATCCCGAACCGAATCCTGTATTCAGTGCATCCCTAGTTAATTATAAAACGCAGCCTTTTATAATTTATACTAAATGACTTTTGCCAAATACACCCAATAATTATAGAAATATCCAGAAACTGTCCCTTTTCGCACACATGTAAGAATGTACACTATACACACCCACACATACAATCTACACACACACAAACACACTCTGTGCCGCCATGCAAATTGGCACAAATTAATCTACGAGTCGCCTCTGATTTTTTCTCTGCATTACAAGCTGCGAAGGAAGATAAAGAGAGAGAGAGAGTGAAACGGCAGAACCCAGATATCCCCAAGCGCTCGGCGCTGTCAGATACCCATCCCTGCAGCATGAATAATGCATCAGCTTCTCTTTATCCTCACAAAATGGTTTCGGCCTCATATTTTTACCCCCTGCCCCAAGTTATCCAGTCTTGTATTCCTCATGCAAGAGAAAATGTACCTTGTATGAAAGAAATGCTGTGGGGCTTATTTACTAATTGGCTGCAACCACAGTGGTGCTTTTGTATTGCTTTCAGCTTTTTTTGGCAGACATATGATTTGCCCTGTTAGATAATGTTTCTTAATGTAGTTATCTCTTTAATCCCTTGGGCATTGGGCACTGAATTTCTCCCCAGGATGGAATCAGCCAACTGTTTCTGCCTTTCCGAGCTTATTTTGTTTTTCCGTGTAGTTGATATTTTACTCCGAATTAATTTGCATGATAATTCTATTTGTACAGCTTTTTAAAAGTCTTAGTCATCCCTTGGAGGGAAAAGTTATTTTCATTTTTATTTACCTGAGATTAACTCTTTGCTAGCCACTGATGCTATGGATTTGGTATACAAAATATCATGTTAGTCAAGCAAAAGTAATTTTAATTACACTGTATAAATTATTTGAATCGTGTTTCCATCAGTCTGGGAATTCATACAGTTAGGTCCATAAATCTTTGGACAGAGACAATTGTTTTTTAATTTTGGTTCTGTACATTATCACAATGAATTTTAAATGAAACCAGCCTTTTTTTTTAACTCAATCACTTCATTTCAGGGGCTCTAAAGTAATTGGACAATTGACTCAAAGAATATTTCATGGGCAGGTGTGGGCAATTCCTTTGTTATGTCATTATCAATGAAGCAGCTAAAAGCCCTGAGTTGATTTGAGGGGGGGGTGGTTGTATGTGGAAGATTTTGTTGTGAACAGACAACATGCGGTCAAAGGAGATCAACATGCAGGTGAAACAAGCCATCCTTAAGCTGCAAGAACAGAAAAAAGAACATCCTAAATATCGCTACAATATTAGGAGTGGCAAAATCTACAGTTTGGTACATCCTGAGAAAGAAAGAAAGCATTGGTGAATTTAGCAACACAAAAAGACCTGGATGCCCACGGAAGACAACAGTGGTGGATGATCACAGAATCATTTCCATGGTGAAGTGAAACCCCTTCACAACAGCCAAACAAGTGAACAACACTCTCCAGGAGGTAGGTGTATCGATATCCAAGTCTACCATAAAGGGGAGACTGCATGAAAGTAAATACAGAGGGTGCACTGCAAGGTACAAGCCACTCATAAGCATCAAGAATAGAAAGTCTAGATTGGACTTTGCTAAAAAAACATCCAGCCCAGCACAGTTCTGGAAAAACATTCTTTGGACAGATGAAACCAAGATCAACCTCTACCAAAATGCAAGGCTGATTATTAAATTCTGATGCTAATTGCACTGGTTTCTGTGCTGCCATGTAGTAATTATCTGTATTAATTACTAATCAACCTTATATTGTAACATTTATATTCTATGTGTACTGTATATTGTGAGTGGGTCCCTAAGCTCAGTAAGTGACAGCAGCACAGAGCATGTGCAGTGAACCAGCAGAAAAGAAGATGGGGAGCTACTGGGGCATCTTTGGAAACACAGATCTTCACTGCTAAAGGACTATGGTTGCCCAAAGCATAATGTAAAACATTTCTATCCTACTTCGTTAGTTAAGCTTTAGTTCTCTTTCAAGGATAGGTTTAATGATTGTGTGTTTAAAGTAAGGGTTAATAAAAGTCTTCAAAAGTCCATATATTTAAAGGGGAATGTGAGCAGACTATGTTATGCATATTCAGTAGTTTCAGATATATACAAGTGTAACCAATCAGAATATACCATGTTACCATCAATCCAGTGATGTTTATTTGGAACTGGTGTAAATATATATCTCAAAATTGTATTTGGGATCAGCATTGATTATTGATGGTCCACACATGTGTGTAATATATCATTTCTAGGGGAATTTGTGTAAGAGAGTGCCAGTTTCTTTAAGAAACTCACTTTTACATTAAATGATTGTGGGGATATGCCAGAAGAGAGAAAATGATTAAAGGGTCAGATTAAATATGGGTTAAAGGGGGTGAATGAGACGAGAAGGAATAGGATCAAGAGAGTAGGTGGCAAGATGAGATTTAGACTGAACAAGAGAGACATTCTGTTTTGTTGTTGTGGGTATGGTTTTAAGAGAGGTTGCAGCTAAAGTAACATATTCTAGTGTATTGCCCTCTGGGCTCATCCTTATTTCCATGTGGATGCTTTAAAATTTTGTTTAGGAAATAGCTAGCAAAGTCCTCTAAAGTGCTAAAGAAGCAACAGTTTGGGTGGGTGGATGTAACAGCTAGGTGAAAGTGGTGAACAGGGGATTGAGAGACTGTTTGCATTTGAGACTGTTTGCATTTGCATTTGAGACTTGTCCTCTGCAAAAAAGAAAGACTGCTTTGCAGAGGACAAGTCATCCCTGAATTTATGTAGTGCGGTTTTCAGAGAAGAGTGAGGGAACATTGAAAAATGATTTAAAAGTACTGAACATAATAACAATCAAGCACATAAAAATACAAGGTAATATGAGATGGAAGTAATGATGTGTAATATAGAAGATCAGAT
This sequence comes from Xenopus laevis, assembly GCF_017654675.1. NCBI lineage: Eukaryota > Metazoa > Chordata > Amphibia > Anura > Pipidae > Xenopus > Xenopus laevis. The sequence continues at coordinate 156,950,870 of NC_054373.1, forward strand.
GAATTAGAATATAAGCCAAAATGGGCTGCTGGAAGAAGACAAATGATATGAAATAGAATTGGATAGAGGACTTGGGAAATCACTTTTAAGTGCAGTGGTTTGAGACTGGTCATCTTACCTGAAAGTTTAAAGGATAAAGACCTGACCTTAAATAGTAAACTTTCAAAGCATGTGGATCAGAAAAAATATTGCAAGAGAGAGCACACAGAATAAGAAGAAGAAAATTTAGAAAATATAGAAAACAAGAACATTTTAGAAACGTTCTATGCGATATCTCTGTTATAAGGTTATTCTGCCAAAAGGCAAACATTACAGTATGAAGGGGAGAGCTTCTTACTGCTGGTGCCTAGGGTCACCTGTACTCACACCCATCATTTCTTTCTTCGCTTGAGATATATTTAATGAGTACAGGTATGGGACCTGTTATCCAGCATGCTCGGGACCTGGGGCTTTACGGATAACAGGTATTTCCGTAATTTGGATCTTCATACCTAATGTCATATAATAGAACTGAACTTCCAAGAAGATGTGAGATTGTTACAGTAGACCCTTATATAGAGAAACACCTGAATATAAACCATATGTCCATTTATTTCTATATATCTAAATGTTATTTAGCAATTATATGTGTCTGTCTCAAAGCCAGCTAATATTTTCCCTACTTGCTCCTGTGTGCAAGCAAATAAATACTGTATGGCAACCAACAACTCTCTAACCTCCACCAAGGAGAAGGACAGAGAAACAGGAAGCAGACATGACAGCTAGGAAGCGGTCGATGACATGTAATAAACAGATACCAATGAAAATCCAAACAGATGACAAAGCTCCCCCGATCACCCCAAAAGGACCGAATTATTAGTTTTTTAATATCTGTTTGGCAAAGCACCAAAACTTGTCATTGGGAACTGTGTGAATACCTGTCATTTTTTTAACCAAAACAATTCATGCAGTTCTCAATGGCACAGACACAGCCCCCCAATGCGATCAACTTTAACTTACTGTTGAAACTTAAAAACAATTGAGTTCTTTAAGGAGAACTAAACCCCCCCTTGGTGATTAGTCCCCACTGGCCCCCTCCGCTGCCCCCCTCCCTGCCTCCCCCTGCACAGTCTTACCCCTGAATTCTGTCCGCTCTAGAAATAGTGACCACACATGCAGAGTGAGTGCAGCGGAGCTCACAGGCGTCATCTTCTTCTCTTTGATAATCTTTGTGTCTTCTTCCTCCCCTTTGGCAATTTCCATCTCTTTTGGCGCATGCGCAGTTGTCACGAACCGGAAGCTCCAACTACGCATGCGCCAATTTGGCACTCACTTCAAGAAGATTACTGAAGATTACCCATGAGCTCTGCTGCGCTCACTCTGCAGGTGCAGTTGCTATTTCTAGAAGGGAACGAAATTCAGGGGTAAGACTGTGCAGAGTGGAGGCAGGGAGGGGGGCCAGCGGAGAGGGGCCAGTGGGGACTCATCACCATGGGGGGTTTAGTTCTCCTTTAATGACCATGTGTGGCAAGTTTGCCATGCCTCATAAAGTGCTGCCTGAAGCAAAATGCTCACTTTGTCTCATGGCAAAATAAATTCTTGGTTGGATCAGTACATTTTATCAACTGAATGTTGTTATGAGCAGACTTTTCTTCTGATATTCCTTATAGGATAGTTCTCCTGTACTGGATCTTTAAGTGGATCTTTGTATGTACTGATTTTCACACATTCCAGCAACATACAGATATACATACAAGGGCAGATTTAGGCTGCCAATTTTGACCCTTTAAACCAGCAGCTTATCTGTCCACATATGGGGCTGTCCAATGAGCCCATCCGACAAATATCTGGCCACAACAAAAATGTTGATTGAGCAGGTTTGATTTTCCCTTTCGATCGAGGACCCCATCAGCAAGTTGATGCTTTCCATGCTTTGATGGCTTGTACATTGTTTGGCCGTAGGGCAACCTCTGCAAACAAGTGGATCTTCTAGGGGCTTCTAGGGGTCAAGACAAAATCGAGTGTCAATTCGCATTATATAATAAACCACATTATCACGAAAAGCATAAATCCATCGAATCATTTAGGATAAGCTTACCGCTTTCCAAGTTGGGTCCGGGTGCTCATACCCCAGACCTTCAGCATAGGGGAGTAATTGACAACAAAAACAGCATTAGGCAGGCACCAATCCAGAACGTCTAACAGAAATAGAATCCATGAGCCAAAAATTGAATATAAAAATATGATACTTTATTTTACACTACATCTAAAAGGATAAAGCCTGACGCATTTCGTGTCCCACAAGGACACTTAATCATAGGCTATATTTTTATATTCAATTTTTGGCTCATGGATTCTATTTCTGTTGGATGTTCCGGATTGGTAACCAGTCTAAGCTGTTTTTATTGTCAATTCGCATTGAATGACTAACGCTCCGAAAATTCGACTTTTTCGGTTATGGAATGAAAACCCAGAATTTTTCAGATTACAGAATGAAAACCCAGAATTTTTCAGATTGAAAAATCACAATGAAACAGGGACATCTGCTAATGACTTCTGCATGACCTCGACAGGTTTGAGATGGCGTATTTTCAGATTCAGATTTTTAGCGGCTTTGGGGTATGAAAAAATCCAAGTTTCCCCCCTAAAAACCTCAACCAGAAAAAATTGAGGCTTTATAAATGGGTATAGTGTATGGCCAATTTAACCGTCTGCTGATATAACTGATCCTAGTGTGTTGTGTGACTTCAAGAGGGTTCTTAGATTAAAAGCTCCACTTGGGCAGAGAGCGATATTAATGATGAGTAATCTCTGTGAAGTGCTGGGTAAATGTGTTGGCGCTATATAAATTAATTGAGAATTAATACAAATCCATGTACTTAGGGATGCTTTTTGCTGTAGCAGGTAGTGCTCACATGATCAGGATTTTATTTGACATTTATAGATGTGCTTTCTGTCTTTTGTGTGCTCCGATAGAAAAGCACAGACATGTTTGTGATATAAAAATGATGTCACTGTATAAACCTGTGCAGAACTATGATACTGAGCTAACTCCCCCACAATGTTTTGCACTCTGCTGTCTATATATCTTTTCTGTATTATCTATAAAGGTTCATGTTCCTGACTGCTGTGTGTTTGACATTATATACAGTATATGTTAGTCTCTTGCCTGACTCACAAAGTGTGTGTTGGTTCCTTTATGTTTTTTCCACTTTCTGTGAGTCATATGTGGGTCTTTTCTTATCCAGTAGCTTTAACTTGCTTTCTCCTGCCTGTCTTCTTGCTTAGTAGCTCTCTCTATTATGTTGCTTATTTTCTCTCTATCTTTGATCCTCTCTCCACGCCTTTATCTTTTCAATATCCCTGTACCTCCTTCCTTGCTTTCCCATCCCTGAGTCCCTGATAAGCATGTAACACATGGAAATCTTGCCTATCTTTTATCTGAAATTACAATCTGGAGTTTTAAATAAAATCATAAGCAACTCAAACAAAATATCGTAGGAATATATTAAGCTTCACCGACCTCCCTGCACCAATCCAACTTCCATCTTTGCTCTACCTCTGTCTCTGACTTTCTCCTTACCCCGGTTCCCTTATAATCCCACTTTTCATCATTCTCTTATTATTTATTTTTTATAAGACCATAAATTGTCTTTGATAATCATGAAGCACATGAAAGAGAAAAAATCATGGTGTTGCTATAAAAAGATAATCATATGCTGGTTTTTAAGATAAAAAAAAATTCTTCTGCAGGGATATAAACATCAAAGTTTACAGAAGATGCATAACATGTAGATCTATTCTGGGATGCCATTATATATAATACTGTACAACGTAATCAATAATAATACGGCTCTTTAGAGACCCGACGAGAGGATACCATTTTCTCTTTTTTAAATAAGATAACTATTTAAACGTTCTATGCATTAATGATGGAAAATGAAGACAGATACAACTAGCTATGAATCTCCCATGGAGGTTTCTGTGATGATCATACTGGCAATATGCACAACCCATTATACATGCTACTAATATTTTAGTTATTTTATTTAAAATGTTTAATCTGTTTCATATCCAAGACTATTTAACTAGTTCAGAGAAACTAAGGGGCAAATTCACTAAAGGACGAAGCGCCTAACGATAACGTTATTTTCGCTAGCGTAGCACATTTTCGTTAATTGGCCGATTCACTAACGGACGCTGGCGTAAATTCGCTAGTGTTACTTCGCACCCTTACGCCTGTCAAATTTGCGCAACGGATGTAACTACGCAAATTCACTGACGTGCGAATTTTTCTGAAAGCTACCTTTTACTTCCTTCGCCACCTCAGACCAGGCGAAGTGCAAAAGAGTAGAGAGGGATTGCTTCAAAAAAAGTTCAAAATATTTCTAAGTCCCAAAAAACGTTGGCGTTATTTCTTTTTTATGGGTGAATGGCTGAAAAAGAACGAAAAAATTTTTGGGGCTCCCCTCCTTTCCCCCTACATTTCCTAACTCGTGGCACCTTAACTGTACAGTGGGCACATGTGTAGGGAAAAATAAAAATTTTATTTGTTGTTTTGAAGGTTTCCCAGTCTTGTGTAGTGATGCTACATATACCTCCATTGTAACTTCAATTTGGAGCCGTATGCAAATTAAACATCGCTAGCGTAACTTCGCTTTGCTTGGCGAATTAACACTAGCGCAACTTCGCAACCTTGAGCTTCCCCTGAGCGCAACTTCGGATTTTAGTGAATTTGTGTAGCGCTGGCAAAAATACGCCTGGTGAAGTGCGGCGAAGCGGACGCTGGCGCAACTACGAATCATAGTGAATTTGCACCTTTGCAAGAGACTAGACAATATGACCAATCTGCATATAGCAACCTGAGCAGTGGGGAAAGATTGTAGTGTTAAGGGCTCTGGTCAATAAAATATTTCTGCAGGTCTCAATATTTACTATATCATATAAGAAATAACAATATCCTATACTGTGTTGCCAGCTGTCTTCAGCTATGACATACTGTAAGTGAGCTGGGTGATGACATCTTGTTGACATCATCAACCTGACTCAATTTAGATATCAACTCTGAGCTTGTGAATTTCAGGGTTTCTCTAAGCATTATGACAGCACACGTTACTGTGTGCATCCATAACTGATGTCTTGAATGAACCGTTTATAGATTAATGATACTTAGGGGCAGATTTATCAAGGGTCGAAGTGAATTCGAGGGAATTTTTGAGGTAAAAAAATTCGAAATTCGAAGTAATTTTTGGATACTTCGACCATCGAATAGGCTACTTCGACTTCGACCTTCGTTTCGAAGTAAAATCGTTCGACTATTCGACCATTCGATAATCGAAGTACTGTCTCTTTAAAAAAACTTTGACTTCAATACTTCGCCAACTTAAACATGCCGAATTGCTGTTTAGCCTATGGGGGACCTCCTGTGTGTTTTGCTAAGTTTTTTTAAGTTGAAGGATTTTTTGGGAAAATCGTATGATCTTACGATAAAATCGTTCGAATCGTTTGATTCGAAGTACGATCGGAGTAGGATTGTACTATCGTACTACGATTGGAATACGATCATATGATGTATAAAATCCTCCGACTTCGAATGTCGGAGGATTCTATTCGATGGTCGAATTTCGAAGTTTTTTCCACTTCGAAATTCGACCCTTAATAAATCTGCCCCTTAATCATCATTAGGGATGTCGCGGACTGTTCGCCCGCGAACTAGTTCGCGCGAACATCGACTGTTCGCGTCCGCCGAATATTCGCGAACGTCGCGCGACGTTCGCCAATTTGGGTTCGCCTTAGCTGGCGCTTATTTTTGCCATTTCTCCCCCAGACGAGCAGATACATGGCAGCCAATCAGGAAGCTCTCCCTCCTGGACCACCCCCACACCCCCTGGACCACTCCCCTTCCATATATAAACTGAAGCCCTGCAGCGTTTTTTCATTCTGCCTGTGTGTGCTTGGAAGAGCTAGTGTAGGGAGAGAGCTGTTTAGTGATTTGAGGGACAGTTGATAGTAACTTTGCTGGCTAGTAATCTACTTGATACTGCTCTGTATTGTAGGGACAGAACTCTGCAGGGATTTGAGGGACAGTGAGTTTAGGTTAGTTAGCTTTGCTGACTAGTAATCTACCTTCTAATGCAGTGCTCTGTATGTAGCTGCTGTGGGCACTGATCTCTTCTGATCTCATCTGCTGACTGCTGTAATAACCCAATAGTCCTTGTAAGGACTGCTTTTATTTTCTTTTTTGTTTTTTTTACTTTGCTACTGTAAGAGCCCAGTGCTATTAGTCTAGCTGTGTTGGGGAGTGGGACCGGTGTGCTGCTCCTCCTAGTAGTTCACCACCACCAGCACCAACCAGAGTCAAAATTGTTACAAAGTATCTTATTTGCACCTGTTAGTTGTTCTGAGCTCTCTGCCAAAAGCTAATTAAGTTAGAAACTGTTTTTTTTCTGGCTGTTCAGTTCAGAGAAAAGAGGGACTGGTGTGCTGCTCCTCTTAGTAGTTCACCACTACCAGCACCAACCAGAGTCAAAATTGTTACAAAGTATCTTATTTGCACCTGTTAGCTGTTCTGAGCTCTCTGCCAAAAGCTAATTAAGTTAGAAACTGGGTTTTTTTCTGGCTGTTCAGTGCAGAGAAAAGAGGGACTTTCCAGTACAAAAGAGGGACAGGGGGTTGAGTGGTCAAAAGAGGGACAGTTGGGAGGTATGCAAGTGCCACCTAGCTGTGTGAGCTTTTTCACATTCTGTCTAAATAACAATAATAATTCCGTGTCCGTAAACATCACCTGAGTGATGTTTTTACAGCAGCAATAATATATTCCGTATCCACTACTGTATACGTTGCCCTTGCAGGCATTGTTTGCCCAGTCTTTAACCAAGTGCCACCTAGCTGTGTGAGCTTTTTCACATTCCGTGTCCAGAAACACCACCTGAGTGACGTAGTGTGATTTCTGCCCTTTACAGCACAAACGCAGCGCTGTGTCAACAATGTATTTTTCAGATACATTTTTGCCCTTGATCCCCCTCTGGCATGCCACTGTCCAGGTCGTTGCACCCTTTAAACAACTTTAAAATCATTTTTCTGGCCAGAAATGTCTTTTCTAGCTTTTAAAATTCGCCTTCCCATTGAAGTCTATGGGGTTCGCGACGTTCTCGAACCGTTCGCATTTTTGGACGCATGTTCGCGAATATGTTCGCGAACATTTTTTCCGACGTTCGCTACATCCCTAATCATCATTTATTAAACATCATTTCATGGCTAGTTCACAGTTCAACAGTCGAGTCCTGGCGCACCTTTCAGGCAGATTGTTTATTATTACCATTAATAATTTATTATTACCATCATATTACAAGGCAAGGAATTGGGGTGCAACCTGTTCTATGAAAACATACCTGCCTTCCTATATTTGTTATTTTACTTTTCTGTTAGTAACATGAGAATATTTTATAAAGTTTCCTAGCCAACTAGCATACCAAAGAAGAAGAAAAATAGTGTTTGACCATGGCCATTGCCAAAAGGGGCCACCTTCTGGTGGATTGTTTGTTGTGGACAATCTCCAACAGCCAGACACAACAGATTGTTACAGAGATAAAACGTGTTTACTATCAATTGTTTCAATAAAATGAGACTGTAAACTCCACTGGGAGAGGGAGTGACATGAATGATTAAACATTCTTCTCAAAGTGCCACAGATTCGTATTGTATAAATATAAAAAAGTAAAGCTACAAACTGAGGGGAAATATAACAACTTCATTTACATTGGAAAATGGAGACACTTCAGTGCTGTAAATAGCGAGACAAGTGCTTAACGCAGGAGTGACCATACTTTACTAATGTGAGGTCTACTTCTACCCCCAGAATGAATACTTAAAGGGATACTGTCATGGGAAAAAATTTTTTCCCCAAAATGAATCAGTTAATAGTGTTACTCCACCAGAATTCTGCACTGAAATCTATTTCTGAAAAGAGCAAACTGATTTTTTTATATTCAATTTTGAAATCTGACATGGCGCTAGACATTTTGTCAATTTCCCAGCTGCCCCTGGTCATGTGACTTGTGCCTGCATTTTAGGAGAGAAATGCTTTCTGGCAGGCTGCGGTTTTTCCTTCTCAATGTAACTGAATGTGTCTCAGTGAGACATGGGTTTTTACTATTGAGTGTTGTTCTTAGATCTACCAGGCAGCTGTTATCTTGTGTTAGGGAGCTGTTATCTGGTTACCTTCCCATTGTTCTTTTGTTTGGCTGCTGGGGGGGGGGAAGGGAGGGGGTGATATCACTCCAACTTGCAGTACAGCAGTAAAGAGTGATTGAAGTTTATCACAGCACAAGTCACATGACTTGGGGCAGCTGGGAAATTGACAAAACGTCTAGCCCCATGTCAGATTTCAAAATTAAATAAAAAAAAAATCTGTTTGCTCTTTTGAGAAATGGATTTCGGTGCAGAATTCTGCTGGAGCAGCACTATTAACTGATTCATTTTGAAAAAATTTTTTTTTCCCATGACAGTATCCCTTTAAGCAACAGATAATTTATATCAAATTAAATGGCCTATTAAAGAATCTTACCAAACTATAATATAGATATCAGTAAATATTGCCCTTTTAAATCTCTATCCATGAACCACCATTTTGTTGTGGTCTGTGTGCTGCTTTAGAGATCAGCTGACCAGACCAGAAATAAAGCAACTCTAACTGTAACAGGAAGAAGTGTGGGAACGAACGACAAAAACTTTGTCCATGTATTGGCTCATGTGACCTAACATGTATGTATGCCCTTAGTTTGTTTGTGTGCACCGTGAATCGTACAATCTTAGGGGCGGCCCTTAGTTCTTACAATGGCAATTTTCTATTTAGGGCTACCCAATGGCACATACTATTAAAAACATGGTTGATTTAGATGATGCAGGGTTTTAGCTATGAGCTGTTTTATGCAATATATTTTTATACAGACCTTCATTGTTTGGTGGTGTATATTTTTAATTAAAAAAGCATAAATATTTTTTGTTTGGTCAATTCTATACCCTTGTACACGTATTCACAGTGAGTTCTTGTATATAATTGCATTGGCCTGTAGGCTGTAATAGAAATAGACTACCTCTTCAATCCTTACCCTTAAATTGTTGAACAGGGCATGGGGGGAGGGGCACCATACAGCCTTAAACCCAATTTGAAAAACACACCTTCTTCTTTCCCTTTTTCTCTTATCATTAAATATTTGTTTCTGTACTCTCTTGTTCTGTGTTATATTTTTATAAAGGTGTTTTCTTCTTCTCTTCTTTATGTTTCTCCCCTTCTGTCATGTTTTTCTCAAGTCCCTTCTCGTTTCTTTCCTTCATTGTCTTGTCTACCATTGTCTTTGCCTTTTCCTTACCACTACTACTCTTTTCCTCATTTGTACAGGTCACAGGAGGAGCCAGCAATGGCTCGGGTTACTGGGAGATTTTGCGGTACCAGTCCTAAACTATCCTAAATTTCTGTATTTTTTTATTAGATAGTTCAATCATGTGGCAGTTGAAACAACCCTGTGAAAGTACATTGAAGTGAATGTCCCCAGTAGTAGTGTCCTCTTAGAAGAGAGTTCCCCAACCTTTTTTACCCATGAGCCACATTCTAGGAATGCACGAAATCCAGGATTTGGTGCAGGATTCAGCCAAGATTCTGCATTTTTCAGCAGGATTTGGATTTGGCCAAATTTCAGCAAATGGCAGGGTTTCAGCACTAATATATAAACATGCATGCAGCACAGCAGATATAGAAAATAATACAAAGTTTAAATTACCCAGTGTAACCAATATCCTAACCTGGCTGCAACCAAAAAGGGGGATTTTGAGACTATGGGTTACCAAACAGTATGAATAGATTTGGGTACCGCTGAGTGTGTATAGTTGTTATTGTCTCCCAAGATATGCTTCTCTAGGAGCCTGTAACATCTGCAGGAGCAGGAGATTTCAGACGCCTGCCAGTTTGTCATTTGCATATTCTCTAATAACGATTTGCATATTGTGCATTCATGATTAATCCTTTCCTGAGTTCAGCAGTGGTTTCACTCTAGGCCAAACTAGGATCTACTTTAAGTGAGGAAGAATTGTAACCTAATTGTGTAGCTTGGGACCACAATGTTTTTACGGAAAAGGAAAAGAAAAAAATTGCTTATTATTTGCTTTTTTAATTATTATTGCTCACAATGTACCTGCCATAAGGCAAAATTAAAAAAAAAATCCTAGGTTGTATCACTTCCTCAGCTTTTGACACAAATCTTCTTTACCTATTGTCACGACTCTCTGTGGGACCCCTGGAATTATCACAATGTTCAGAATTGTAGCTCCAGGGTTCTGCAACGTCTATAGGGCTTATGATTCAGCAGAAGAAGCAGGAAAGATGGAACTTAATGGAAGTGCAAGGAATGTGTTAGGTCACAAGTATTTTTTATAAATGGCACGAATTAGCACAACATTTGTGTAAGGACTCACCCTGGTGGTCTAGTGGGCAGAGGGGTCCACTGACGCTCCTTCGACGATGACGCCCAATGCGCTGCTCCTTTCTCTTCTCTGTCCGGTTCACCTATGGCATGCGCGCCGGCCCGCTTCCGGGTTTATGCGTTGGCAGGATGACGTCAGCATGTATTGGTGCGAGATTCAAATAGTATAAAGGGGAAATCAGTGTTCTGCAAGCTGCCCGTTGTTAGGTTCTATTTGTAAAGTTCCTAGGTGCCTTGTCTTCGTGAATTCTATCTGATATTTCTGGTTTGACCATTGCTTTGCCTGTGACTATTCTGATTCTCTCCAATCCTGACCTTTGCCTGCCTGATTACGCCGACCTCTCCGATCCTGATCCAAGCCTGCTTGTGACTACTCTGACCTCTCCAATCTGACCTTTGCATATCCACTGACTATTCTACGTTCTCCTATCCTGATTACGGTCTGTCTGATGATTCTCTGCTTGTGCTGGCCTGACCTGCCTGTTCCTGGTGGTGTTCTTCTTTCCAGAACCGTTAGCTTTGCTCCTCTCTCAAATAAGACTTGGCGGCATCCGATTAGCCGAGGGCTCCTCCCGAGGTGAAAGGCGGCAGTTAGAGGCAGAAGTGAGAGCTGAGACCAGGGAGCTTAGCTTGGGTTCTGGATATAGGGTGCCGATTGTGACAATTTGGGGCAAATTTACTTATGGTCGAATATCGAGGGTTAATTAAAAATCAATTAATTGAAATCCTTCGACTTCGAATATCGAAGTTGAAGGATTTACCGCAATTCTTTCGATCGATTCCATTGAACGATTAAATCCTTCGAATCATTCGATTCAAAGGATTTTAATCCATTGATCGAACAATTTTTCTTCTACCAAAAAATACTTAGAAAGCCTATGGGGACCTTCCCCATAGTCTAACATTGACTTCGGTAGCTTTTAGGTGGTGAACTAGGGGGTCAATGTTTTTTTTTTAAGAGACAGTATTTCGACTATCGAATGGTCGAATAGTTGAACGGTTTTTAGATCGAATCCTTTGATTCGAAGTCGTAGTCAAAGGTTGATGGAGCCAATTTGATGGTCAAAGTCACCAAAAAAAACATTCGAAAATCGAAGTTTTTTTTTATTCTTTTCCTTCACTCGAACTAAGTAAATGGGCCCCCCATTGTCAATTTTAGTGTAAATGGACCCAAATATCTTTAGGGAAATGTGAAGATCTTGGCTAACATGACTAAATATAAACAAATCACCACAAAGACAAAAGGTCCTCTGCACTCTTTGTTTAAAGGGGAAGTCATTTATAGTAGCTTAAGGCACAAAGTGTCAGATTCAATCCAGTGAGAAAAGGGTTTATCACATGAAAACTCATTCAATTGGAGATGCAATTCAATTCAGAAATACTTATCTCAGGGTTTATCACGTGAAAACTCTATTGAAGTCTATGGGAAAAAATTTAATTTGGACAAAAGTTTTTTCTCGTTGAATTGAATCTCGTCCATGATAAACCATGAGATAACTTTTTATTACTGAATTGAATCTGACTGAAAATGTCTTAGGGGCCCATTTACTTAGTTTGAGTGAAGGATTAGAATAAAAAATACTTTGAATTTCGAAGTATTTTTTTGGCTACTTCGACCATCGAATTGGCTACTTCGACCTTCGACTACGACTTCAACTTCGAATCGAACGTTTCGAACTAAAAATCGTTCGACTATTCAACCATTCGATAGTCGAAGTACTGTCTCTTTTAAAAATACTTCGACCCCCTACTTCGGCAAGTAAAACCTACCGAGGCCAATCTTAGCCTATGGTGAAGGTCCCCATAGGCTTCCTAACAATTTTCTGATCGAAGGATAATCCTTCGATCAATGGATTAAAATCCTTCGAATCGTTCGATTCGTAGGATTTAATCGTTCGACCAAACAATTTTTCCTTCGATCGTACGATCGTAGGAAATGCGCTAAATCCTTCAACTTCGATATTCGAAGTCGAAGGATTTCAATTCGGCAGTCGAATATCGAGGGTTAATTAACCCTCGATATTCGACCATTAGTAAATTTGCCCCTTAAAGTCCTGTATTTACTAATAATGGGTTGAGTGCAGAGGACCTTTTGTCTTTACCTGTATATATTTTGTGGTCACAGCCCCATTGTACCCCGTCATTATGGTTTAGAATTTAGTGGTGATCACAACTTTATCATTTTGCTAAATGTAAACCAATGTCATCATTAGTGTCTGAAAAAAGTTAGGCTGACATAGTTTTAGAACTATAAAGGGAATCTGTAGATGTGGATTTGACTTCCTTCCCAAGAAAAGCCTAAGGCTTTGGGAGAAATGTTGTCATAAGCATAAGGTGCAAGAACGTTCTTTATCCTGTCTGCAAGAGCATCGATGTACAACATTCTTGGTGCCGTGATTCCAAGCCATTCAAGGAAATTCCTTAAAGAAACAGTAACATCAAAAAATGGTGTTTTAAAGTAATGTTCTGTTGCACTGAACTGTTACAACTGGTGTGTTTGCTTCAGAAACTCTACTATAGTTTATATAAACAAGCTGCTGTAAAGCCATGGGGGCAGCCATTCAAAGCTGAAAAAAGAGAAAAGGCACAGGTTACACAACTGATAACAGATAAGCTCTGTCGTATATAAAAGCATTCTTCAGAACTTATCTGTTATCTACTGTGTATCCTGTGTTTGAATGGCTGTCGCCAAACGAGCGAATCTTTCCCGATATGCCATTAACCAGGCCGAACGATCAGATTACGATGTGCCATGGGCTCCGGCGGGATCGGTCGAGTCAAAATCAAACCTGACCTATCGATCAAACGACCGATCTCCACCGGACGAAAGATGTCGGCACACGCCACACACGATCCGAAAATTGTACGAATCCTCGATTCGTACGATAGGATCCGTTTGTCTATGGCCACCTTTACTAACTAACTAATCCCCTTTAAGTACTTTCTGTTTTTATGTCAGCCATTCTAGTAAATAAAAATTTTAGCTATTAACGCCAAACTAAAAAAACAACCCATTGTTATGGTTTAAACTCCTTTTTGAGAGGTCAGGTCCCAAATTTTTCCTAGCACGCAAACAAATCAAATTTCTCATTTGACTAAAGCTGCCTCGAGTCTTGAAATAGAATAAAATGGAAATCCATTCAGTATTGTTTGTGACTTTGTTTAATCCTGTTGAAATGATTCCATTCCCTTGGAGAAATAGTCCACCCCAAAATCCTTCATGTGCAGAAAATTAGAAAGGGTAATTGGTAGAAAGGATTTCAGCATTTCAAGTGACAGTTTTTTTGTGTGCATGTAAAATTGCTTACTATATCAAAGAGATATTGATGCCGAAGCTCCAGTGCATACTGGAAAATTATAGTTTAGTAACAGAGGACAAACATTATGGGCCAGATTCATATATAGGTAACACATGTGATATTGCCATATTCTCAGGATGGAGTATGATGCAGGTGGGTGATTTTGTGTAAGGCTCTTGATGTGAGTGCTCCCTGAAAGCTATAACTTATACAAAGGTGCCAGTGGTTCTTAAGCAGATATTGGACATTTACAGGCAGAAAGAGCTTAAGCCAATAGATAAATACCAATATACCTGAATACACTTTGTCAGTAGTAATACCACTGGTAAACTTCTTAGGTACCACTTTTGCCCCTATTCCAATCTCTTTTATCCCTGCAGTGATGGTGCCAACAGGGAACTAACCCCATTATGAATCTTTGTTGGAGCTAAGGTTGCTTGGCTACCTAGCCCTAACTGCCTCCTGCAGAGAAATTCAGTATAGGTGTGAGACCTGCTCTGGTGAAACCTCAACACAGACTAATTCTGTAGACTACCTTGCTCAGCTGCTGGATACACATTTGTAGATATACAAGTGTCACACATTTCTAGACATACAAGGGTAAGAGGGATACTGTGTTGGACTGGGATGTCCACATATGGAACTGCCATCTGGGGGGCCCCATACCCTTGTTGCAAACTCCAGTAAGCGCCTCCAAACTTTGCCACCCCCTCTTGCCCCGGTGAGGTAATGCTGATCTCTTCTTTCCAACTTGCGGCCTCGATCAGGAGGAGGATTAAGCCTCTCACAGTTCCAGCTGGAGGTAACGGTGCTGTGAGGTGGGTTTTTTACTGGTGTCCTGGTGGCCCAGTCTGAAACTGTATGCAGCTCTCTTCCTTGAATACCCTAGGTGAGGGTCACATGATCCTGTTGGGGCACTTTTTAGAGTTGTGTTGCTGATTTGGCAGACACCATGCTGCCCACTTCTCTGAAATACATGTTTGTTTGCATTTAAATTCACAGGCTCAACCTTTTTAGCACATGTACAGCAGTTTATGGAAACTGTATTTTCAGAATTTATTCAAAACATATTATTTGGTCAAAAATGCTGCCCTTGGTTTTCTTTCATTACTGGTGCATTATGTTCTTGCATATTACTTTTCCATTTATTGTAAATTTAGCATTATTATTTCTGCTTTGGGATTATTAGTGTGAATGATTGCTGCGTGGGAGGATAATTTCTGGTTTTTTAAGACAAGTGAAGAGAGAAGTGGACAGATGGGGAAATTGTATGAAAGAAATCCTTAGTAGAAAAAAAGGAAATTCACGAGAGGTTGAGGAGCAAGGTAGGAAAAGTGAGATATGATCTCAGCGTGAGAAAGTCATGGGGAGTGGGAGAGTTGAAAGGACTAGCAATAAAAGTATTGCAATAAAAGAGAAAACCTGGCACATCTGTATTTGTACTTCCATTTTCATTTTGCTTTTTAGTGAAATATAACTAACGTATTACATTCACTCTGTAGGCCCTGCTGACCCATAGGATGATCACAGAGTAGGTATTGTATTTTACTAGGTAACTAAAGCCCCCATAAAACATTACAGCACAAACTAAGTAGTACAGGCGTGCTGTCTATTCTCCAAAATTCCATTATCCTGACCCTGATGGTCTTGCCATTTCTCTGTAAAGGAATACTTTTATGAAAGACTGCAACTGCAGTGATCCTGGGAAGAAGAATGCGGTTGTTCAAATATACAAATTGACTATATTCATTAAACTTACTTTTATTTAAAGACACTGCTTGCACCTCTGTATAGTTACATTTGTCCTGATGCGTCCATCCCGCCTCCTCTTCCAAATCCCTCAAAAGTGCGCCTAATGATGTAGGGGATAGTGATGAGGGAATCTGTCCCATTTTGCTTCACCAATAAATTCAATAAAATTGATGAAATGGGAAAAATTCCCAAAATCCATTTAAGTCAATGGGTGTCAAAATTTTTATTATGCGTGACATTTTTTTATTCGCTCAACAATATGTGTTTTTTCTTATGGTGACTTTTTTGTCTCTGCCACAATTTTGTGTTGGCGACTTTTATGTTGCGGCTAAATATTTTGTGGCTGAATTCTGCTCCTTGATCAACAATTAAACTTGAATTATGAGGGGAAAAAACATGGAAATTGCACTTAACCCTTAATGTACTGCCAGAGCCTCCTGTAGGGTGCCAGTCCACAGTGCTACCAAATGGCAAATAACAGCCCTTATTTGTCCCCGGGAACTTTTGTTCATGCCTGTGTTGATCCTCAACTCTTTTTACAGTTGAATGTCGCTCATGGGAAAAAAAAGGTTGTCGACCCCTGCCCTATACCATGTACTTGATTGTAACTAAAATAGAATAAATCCTTATTGGTGGCAAAATAATCCTAAAGGATTTTTTATGCTTGTATTATACTGCAGGCCTCATAACTTAGGTGTGCAGCCACCCCTTAAAGGAGAAGGAAACCCAGTCGGCGCAAAAATCCTCCCCCCTGGCCTACCCTTCCCCCGGGGCAAATGCCCCTAACTTGTTACTTACCCTTCTGCGCAGGTCCAGTCTACGGAGTTCACCGACGCCATCTTATTCCAATCGATATTCTTCCTGCTTTGACCGGCGCATGCGCAGTAGGAGCATTTTGCCGGTACGATCTACTGCGCATGCGCCAAAAGTCACGAAAAAAAAAATCGGAAAACTTTGTGACTTTTGGCGCATGTGCAGTAGATCCGTACCGGCGAAATGCTCCTACTGCGCATGCGCCAAAACGCCGTTCAAAGCAGGAAGAAGATCGCGTGGAAGAAGATGGTGCCTGTGAACTCTGTGGACTGGGCCTGCGCAGAAGGGTAAGTAACAAGTTAGGGTATTTGCCCAGCAGGACAGGTAGGCCAGGGGGGAGGAGGGAGGCTGGGCAACACATGGGAGGGGGGAGGGTTTTTGCGCCGACTGGGTTTCCTTATTTAAAAAAATACAGTACAGTCCCTCTTCCACTGCTCCCCCTCTATGCCCACTCATGCCACACCTCCTGAGCCACACTGCGCTACTATAGTAAAGGTAGGAGAGAAGCAGGGGAGGGTGACTATGATACAGGAGACCCTGTTAGCTATATAGGTAATTACACCTATGATTGCGCATGGGAATTTTTTTTTGTTACCTGTGAGCCACATTCAAATGTAAAAAGAGTTGGGGAGCAACACAAGCATGAAGAATGTACATGGGGATGCTAAATATGAGCTGTGATTGGCTCTGTTTGGCAGAACATCTGTTTTTTATGCAACCAAAACCTGCCTCCAAGCCAGGATTTCAAAAATAAGCACCTTCTTTGAGGCCACTGGGAGCAACATCCAAGGGTTTGTCGTTGAGCAACATGTTGTTCGTGAGCCATAGGTTGGGAACCACTGATGTAAACTATATATATATATCCAATTTCTTGAAAAATAGACACACAACCCATTTTGAATTAAATGAATCACTGTACTAAATCTCGTGGTAACAATTCTATACCCTTACTACATTTAAATGAGAGAACCTCCTACCATACTGATGGCAAAACTTTCTTTTCTTTAATCCATTGGATAGGAATTCAGCACACAGTCTGTGACTAGCACAGTGCATCAACCCCCCCCCCCTTCCCACCAATATACAAAGCACAAGGGCAGCCAACCATTAAATTCAGTTAGGGGGTACACGGACCACTCCAAATGCTTGCAATATTGTACAAAATTGTACAGTGTTACACAATATGCTGGTGCTTTTTAAATAGAGAGAGAGAGAGAGAGAGAGAGAGAGAGAGAGAGAGAGAGAGAGAGAGAGAGAGAGAGAGAGAGAGAGAGAGAGAGAGAGAGAGAGAGAGAGAGAGAAGCTTCAATTTGTACGCATTTATGGTGCTTTATTTTAAATATATATATATATATATCTAGAATCCCCAATCCGGTGCACTCTCAACCCAATGGCAAACAGCCTGGGTGCAGGTAAAAAAAAACATGTAATCGATACAAAAAGCCGCACTCCTAGGTCTTATTTAGTGAAAAAATAGAAATATTTTTTATTCAACGTTTCGGCAACAACACACGTGCCGTCTTCAGGAAGGTGAACAATACACAACAGTGCTCGTGCTTTTAAAGGTGTTTTGCCCACGTAATAAAGTCCACACGGGCACCAAGCTATGTAAACCACGTGGTCAGAGGTGCAGGTCACCCTGTATCTAATATCAAATTTGGCCCCAGTCCTGGGATGTGAGAATTGGGCACCCTGTAGCATCCCGCTACAGGTCAGGCAACCGGCACATTTATAACACCCTTTCTTAAGGGGTCTATCCAACCAGGTGGTCCCTGTTTTAGGGGGTTCAACACATCTTTAATCACTAAAAGGTCTCCCAAATTCCGCCCTCTCATAGGCCAGTAGCGTTTTTTTGTTAGCAAAGGGTAAGTTTTGATCCGCCTGTATGATTTCCCACCGGTTGTGCAAAGCCTTTTTCATCTCACCACTAACTTCAGTCCATTGTGTTGAGAATATTAAGTCTGGAGGAACCCTCCTTGCACTCAAGTCAGGGTTAAGTAAAGCATCCTGGGTCCTCGATTCCGCTCGTCTCCGCTGTGGTGGTAGTTTAACACCTTTGCTCCTATTTTGACAATGGAGCCTTAATTCTTTTTGATTTAACACTTATTGTATTTTTGACATGTCTGACACCTAATGATGACGTCACCCATGGTAGGTTGGCGCCATTTGAACACCTTTAAAAGCACGAGCACTGTTGTGTATTGTTCACCTTCCTGAAGACGGCACGTGTGTTGTTGCCGAAACGTTGAATAAAAACTATTTCTATTTTTTCACTAAATAAGACCTAGGAGTGCGGCTTTTTGTATCGATTATATATATATATCTATATATATATAGAGCAGCTTCAATTTGCCCGCATTTATGGTGCTTTATTTATATATATATATATATATATATATATATATATATATATATATATATATATATATATATATATATATATATATATATATATATATATACTGTATATATTAAGAGCAGCTGCAATTTGCATGTATTTATGGTGCTTTAACTGTGAGCTCTGTAGACTAGGGCTGTATAGTATATTGATTGGATTTTACTGCTCTTTGCATTAATCTGTGAAATTGCTATCATGAGATATATCTGTATGCTTTTACTTCTTTCCAGCCTTATTTTAGTGCCAAGGGACACATGGTAGGGGGGGACCTTCTTGTCATTGGCAAGATTTATTATGCACACAATATGATCTAAACCAAATATAGTTTGACTTGTTATAGTCTTGCCATGTTATGGGGTTTATTGGCTTAATATGCTTTTCTGTATATCCCCCAGTTGGTCTCTGTTAGTGTTAAGCTATTGTAGCAAAGGACACTGCTCATTTTGCATTGGTTTTTTTTTTTAAATAATTTCAGTTACAAGCAGGAGACTGGTTGGTTTTATGTAGGTAATTGTTTTTAATATATTAAAGGCAAAACAGTCCCATGAACAAACTTTGAGTTTGAATTGTGACTGCATTTTCTAGTAGTAATCTGGTATAAACATATTGCTGTTAATCTGATATGAGATATGACAAACAAGCAAAAGTGAATTGATGATTTTCTTGTTCTGAAATAATACTGGGTTGCCTTTTAACTGAATAAAATCAAATGTACTGTATCTTGGAACAAACTTAAATGATAGTGGTTAATGCACATAGGATTGTCCATGTACTTTCTTTGTCCGTCTGTAATATTTAATATACAGGTATGGGATCTGTTATCCAGAAACCCATTATCCAGAAAACTCCAAATTACGGAATTTTGATTATTTTATCCAGATAATCAAAATTTTTAAAAATGATTCCCTTTTTCTCTATAATAATAAAACAGTACTTTGTATTTGATCCCAACTAAGATATAATTCATCCTTATTGGAAGCAAAACCATCCTATTGGTTTTATTTCATGTTTAGTGGACTTAAGGTATGAAGATCTAAATTAGGGAGAGATCCGTTATCCGGGTAAACCACAGGTCCCACATATTCTGGATAACAGGTCCCATACCTGTACATAGATCAGCTTGGGTTCTAAGAGCTTAGGTGGTAATAAAAAAAGAGAGTAGTTAGGATATCGACCATGTCCACCGTCTTAGAAGAAGAAGACCTGAGACTCCTCTCCGTGTTTCTTGTTTGTGAAGAAGTCACTTCGGAATAACCAGAAGCACATCTGATAGAATGATGTAGCAGTCTATTTGTAGGTTCGAGG
This sequence comes from Xenopus laevis, assembly GCF_017654675.1. Classification (NCBI taxonomy): domain Eukaryota; kingdom Metazoa; phylum Chordata; class Amphibia; order Anura; family Pipidae; genus Xenopus; species Xenopus laevis. The sequence continues at coordinate 156,970,894 of NC_054373.1, forward strand.
GTTGGCATGAACTAAAAATATAAGTTATGTATGACAAATTCACAAGTATCAACATTGTTTAGAAGCGCACCATTATACTAGTATCCCCTTGAGCAGAGACGGTTCCCATCTCTCTGGTGTCCTGACTGTATTTCAGTTCTTCACACCCATCTGTGACCTCTGGGGATCTTGGTTTTATGTACTCTTTAGTCTATAATAACCATGTATGGTCCCTTCCATACAAGGCTAATGTCAGGACTTAGATACACACAATTCATAGAAGTCCCACAATAATTTTTGAAAAACGTGTTTACTTTTCAAACCTAACATAAAATTCAATGTTTTCCATGGTTACATGAGTGAGGGTGACACAAAGGATACCTGTCACTATCCCAAAATTGTCCATTTGCTGTACAACAGGGTTCCTCAACCTCTTAGTCACATGAAACAGCCACAGCCAAATGAAAAAGGAAATCATTTTCAATTTCTTTTGGATAAAATGGAGTCTATGGGAGATGGACCTTCTGTAATTTGGATCTTTCTGGATAACGGGTTTCCGAATAACGGGTCCCATACCTGTACAACCTTTTTTGGACATGTATTTTATTGCATTATCTCCAATGTGTTGGTACACAATAATTTTAATACATATACAGTATTATCTTCAGTCTCTTAGAAAACATAAAGCAACAAATCCCATGACTATATACTAACTAGGGAGAAGACTTGGTGGGGCAGATGTCCTCTCTTAAGTTAGAGATATCCTAAAAGCAAAGCCCTTGGAATTTGCTGCATGGGATATTTCGAATGTACCATCACATTTTATACATAACATGAATTTTCCTTACAACCATTCCACCTGAAATAATTTATTGGATGCAATTTCTTAGGTAACCATATTACACTTATTAGCTCCTGTTATCTTTCCGATGCACAGCAATAATAGTCAAAGGCAAATTAAACATAATTAAACTTTGGCAATTTATTTCTAGCTATCTGCATTTTTTCATTAGCAATTGACTATAAATCACACAAACAAATCTTTCAGATATAAATTATATTAACCTCTGACTCCATTACTAATTCATAACAAATTAAGTTTGGCCCATTTGTATCATTTCACGATTTTCTTCACATTTAGTTAGAGAAAGGTCGGAAGTCATCTCCTTCAGATATTCTTTTATTCTGTTGAGGTTCGGTGCAAAGGGCATGACTATGATTTCTCTTACGTGATAAGAAATTGGTTTTACAACTCTCCCACTCACCATTTCTTTTACACCGGATTGACATGAAACAGAAATAACAAGGGACGGTGGCACCTGGAATTGGAGGGATATGGTCCTTTTTTAAAACATCTAACTGGAAAAAGGAATATCAAAACAAATCCAAGTCCTAATTTGCATATTTACATTTAAATAACAAATATTGCATCATCTTTGAACAAATACTTGTTGCATTCTGTTCTCCAAAGCTTTACAGGTGGGACCTTAAGGGGTCGGATTCGCTTAGGCTGAACAGTTGTCTGCACTGTAAGTCACTGGATCAGAACTCCTGCCACTACAGACACCAGTGTAAATGAAGTCTCAGAGTTTTTTTGTTCTAGAATTGTGATAGAGAATGTGTAGGAAGATGGATAGTTGCTGGAACTAAACTTAGGGGCAGATCTACCTAGGGTCGAATATCGAGGGTTAATTAACCCTCGATATTCGACTGTCGAATGTAAATCCTTCGACTTCGAATATCGAAGTCGAAGGATTTACCGCAAATAGTTTGTTCGATTCGAAGGATTTTAATCCATCGATCGAACGATTTTTCTTTGACCAAAAAAAGATTGCAAAGCCTATGGGGACCTTCCCCGTAGGCTAAAATTGACTTCGGTAGGTTTTAGGTGGCGAAGTAGGGGGTTGAGACTGTACTTCGACTATCAAATGGTCGAATAGTCGAACAATTTTTAGTTCGATTCGAAGTCGTAGTCGAAGGTCGAAGTAGCCCATTCGATGGTCGAAGTAGCCAAAAAAAACATTCGAAATTTGACGTTTTTTTTAGTCTATTCCTTCACTCGAGCTAAGTAAATGGGCCCCTTTATGTTAAGTTTAATGCTACGTGTTAATTCATTTTCAAGTCTCAAAGGCCTCTACCTCTGCAATGACATCAGCACGTGGCAATTATTACAGATATTTTTTATATCAGCATTAATCATGTGCTCCGGGGAGACTGACTGATGTTGATCCTTCCTTCTTACCTTCTGATTTTTCTTATATATTCAGAACATTACTTCTAATCGCATTAAGAGGATTATTGGCAGATGAGAAAACACATTCAAGAATGAATCACGCTGAATATATATCGGTAACACTTTCCCTGCCCACACGTCCGTGTCTAGCCGCCTTCAGTTTGACTCACACACCTGCTTTCAGGCAACAAAACTCACAAATGCTGTTTTTTAATAAGCTGTTAAAGTTTTGCACTCCTGCAGTTGCTTCATGTATTCTGTTAAGCCGGGCATAACAGCCCCTTTGCAGGAACTTCTCACTGTTTTTCTGTGATTTATATGTTGGTTTCTGCTGGTACCAGAAAATTATCTTTTTTTTCTCCTGGGCTATGGGGTAAATGCCCTTAAAGGGCATGTAAAGGCAAAAAAATAAAATCCCATTTTCTTTCTTTAATGAAAAAGAAATCTATCTCCAATATACTTTAATTAAAAAATGTGTACTGTTTTTATAAGAAACCTGACTGTATGCAGTGAAATTCTCCCTTCATTTACTGCTGTGGATAGGTCCCTAACTGCTGAGCAGGAAACAATCCTACTTATGAACAGCAGGGGGAGCCCCCGTCTTACTTCCCAGCCATGCAGAACTCAAGCAGCTTTGTTTATGACGATCCCTAAGCAGCCCAGACCACACAGAGCATGTGCACAGTCTTAGTCTTGTCAAGTATAGGAGAATAGGCAAGCACTGCCGGACGTCACTTCGAAATGGGTAAAATACAACTTTTATTTCAAATCATTAAAACCAAACTGTCCTGACGCGTTTCGTATCCATGCGATACGTAGTCATAGGCACAAGTTCACACAAACTCTCAACGGCTTTTTGAAACAATTCTCAAAGGAAATGACATCACTAATTTACTTCAATCAATTGGAATAAAAAGACAGATGTTAGTGATGCCCTTAGCGTTGCTATGAGTTAATTAAAAATCTGCCGTGTAGAACCACACTCGGTTGTTAAAACATAGGTGAAAATGTTATTTGAAAGCAATGATGATAGTTTACATAATATCTTAAAAGATGGTTGCAAATTCGTCACACGACGAGCACCCACGCTAGGTAATCTATTGGCACCGAGTGCAGTACCAGGTAAAGTAAAGACAAAAACCTGGTTACATGTAAATGGCACCTATAAATGTGGTGCGAATAGATGTGTTACATGTGAAAGAGTAATGGTATCGAAAGATTTCGTAAGTAAAAACACAGGAAAATTATTTAAAATGAATCATTTCATAAATTGTAATACCAAATTTGTTATCTATCTGCTAAGTTGCTCTAAATGTGGCATACAATATGTTGGGTGTACGTCCAGGAGTTTAAAATGCAGAATGAGAGAACATATACATCACATAGCCTTCCGCAGTCATTCCACAGTAGTATCTAGGCATCTAGGCATTTTCTTGATTGCAATAATGGTGACGTAAAGTGTTTGAACATTCAGGGTATAGAAAAAATTGAGCCGGTCTATCGAGGAGGCAATTTAATGGAAAGGCTTCTCCATAGAGAAGCATTCTGGATTTTTACACTGGGAACTCGCCAACCTGCAGGCCTAAATTTTAGGTTTGACATAACTTGCCATGTTTAATTTAATTTAATTTTGTTCAATTTTGTGTCCTTGTGCAATAATTTAGTTAAAAAATTGAGATAGTTATTGATAACATGGCAATTAGAACTTTTTCCCATCTATGCCTTTGAACTTCATACACTTCATTGTCTCATAAGTGGCTGCTTTTATATATACAATGCATACTACACATCGCTGAAAATCTTGTCTCACTCTACATGCTTCATTATGATCATAAAATAATTTCACTCCCAGTTTGGGTATAGCTTATCAGGGTAAAATCCATTAGCCTAGGAATAATGATTTATTTGAATTATTTGAATTATTTACACCATTAATCATGAATTGTAAAATATTAAATATCGATAACCAATAATAATTATTATTAATGCCCTTGTGTCTTTATTCTTTTACAATTTTCGGTATATACTAAAATTGTGAATTATTAACTATTTATGACATTATTGACACATTGACATTAATTTCTTACAATCATTTAATACATTAAGATGAACTAAAACTTTTTTTGAAATTTAACGTTTTTTGTTAAATGTTTATAATTAATATCCATTGAATGAAATCGAGGGTTTATTTATTTGTGAATTCATTTGTTTGTTCATCTTTGTATTTTCCTTGGCTTTTCTTATAACTTGCTTTCAAATAACATTTTCACCTATGTTTTAACAACCGAGTGTGGTTCTACACGGCAGATTTTTAATTAACTCATAGCAACGCTAAGGGCATCGCTAACGTCTTTTTATTCCAATTGATTGAAGTAAATTAGTGATGTCATTTCCTTTGAGAATTGTTTCAAAAAGCCGTTGAGAGTTTGTGTGAACTTGTGCCTATGACTACGTATCGCATGGATACGAAACGCGTCAGGACAGTTTGGTTTTAATGATTTGGAATAAAAGTTGTATTTTACCCATTTCGAAGTGACGTCCGGCAGTGCTTGCCTATTCTCCTATACTTGACAGTGCACACACTCCCTGCTACGGGTTCGGGGCGACGCACCCGGACCACTAAAGACTACGGGTGAGTGCTTTCCCATTTACACATCAGCGACTTTTCCTTTGACCATTTGTTTAAGTGTTGGACCTGGGGTCTTTACACCCAGGTCACGTTTGTTGCTGGGTGAGCAAGATTTCTTTTCTCATCCAAAGAAATTCTTTTCATTTATTCACATATGACCCTCTCCGAGACTGTGCAGCTTTAAATTTTCTTGTATATTATCACAGTCTTAGTCTTGCATAGATGTTTAACAACGTTACCCCCTGTAGCCAACTTTGAAAGCATAAATTATTTGTTTGATTAGGCTTGTGGTGCAGTAAGTTCATGTTTATATTTAGTATACAACAGCATGTCTAGCCTTATTCTATTTTAGACTTTACGTGCCCTTTAAAAAAGGAATTTTGTCCTCTGCTGCCTAATGTAACGAACATACCTGGTGGTCATGGGGGGGGGGGAAGACAGGGACGCCTGTCGCCCCCTCGGCGGGGACGCCCGCCTCGACGAGCGGCTCTGTAGGCCGCAGGCGCCGGCGTCCTAGGGCGCGCGCGGCACACTCTGGATTTTCTTAAAGGCGTGCTGACGTAGTGACGTCAGCGCGCAAGGGCGCGCAATTCAAACACTATTTAAAGCCCATTAGGGCTGTGAGACTTTGCCCGTGATAGGATTTCGTTCCTGGTGCTTTCTGAGCTTTTGCTGTATTCTGAATCTGTTTGATCCCTGTTTTGACCCCTGCCTGGCTATTTTGACTATTCTGAATTCTGGATCCTGACCTTGCCTGCTTACGACTACTCTACTGTTTAACCCTTCGATTGATCACCCGGTTTTGACCCTTTTGCCTGTTTGACGATTCTTGTTATCTGCCTGCCTCGACCCAGCCTGTTTGACGATTCTTGTTATCTGCCTGCCTCAACCCAGCCTGTCTGACGATTCTGTTGCCTGTTCCATTTGTACCGTGACCTTCGGCCCAAAAGACTCTGCTACCTGCCGTGCCCCTCTGCTAGCCAGAACATCTTGCCTTGTACCCCTCGTTAAGTCCAGGTGGCACCCAAGTAAGCTGAGGGCTCCTCCCGAAGCCCAACGGTGGTCACACTACTGGTGAAGCCGAGCCGAGGACGAAAGTCACGACGAAGCTGCTGCCGCTGCTGCTCCTCCAACTACCACCGAAGTGCTTCTTACTACACTGTTACAGCGCTTGGAGGATCATGAACAGAAGCAAAATTACCTCCTACAGGGTTTTCACAATCTAACCTGACAGCTGGAGGGTACGCAAGCTTCGCAGCAGCAGTCTGTTCCGGTTCCAACACCTTCTGTGAGTACCTCTGCCAATTGGGGTAACTCATCAAAACCCCATGAACCAAAAATTGTGTTCCCCGAAAGGTTCAGTGGGGATCGCACTAAATTTTTTGTTTTCAAAGAGGCATGTAAGCTGTACCTTAGTTTCTTTCCTCATTCTTTCCCATCTGACGAGGAGAAAGTAAGGTTCATAATGATCCTGCTTTTGGGTGACCCCCAAATTTGGGCTCTCAGGCTGCCTTCCTCTGACCCTGCTAGTTATTCCCTAGACACTTTCTTTAACAGCATGGCCATTCTCTACGATGACCCGGATCGTGCATCGTCTGCCGATACCGCGATTCGTAAGTTGCGCCAAGGGAAAAGGGATGCGGAAGTGTATTGCACCGAATTCCGCCGGTGGGCAGTGGAAACTGGGTGGAATGATTTGGCTCTTAGGAGTCAATTCCGTTTGGGGTTATCCGATTCTGTAAAGGATAGTCTGGTTAATTTTCCCCTACCTTCTAATCTGGACGACCTCATGTCCTTCGCCATCCAGGTAGATAGAAGACAAAGGGAAAGAAGGGGTGAAAGGAGTACAAACTTCTCTGGGGTTACTAATTTAAGATCCAATGTGGTGACCAATGTAAAATCTCCTAACCTCTTTGTGCCTCTGCCTCAGGAGGAGCCTATGCAATTAGGCATATCCCACCTAACTCCTGAGGAAAAGGCACGCAGGCGTTCCATGGGTCTCTGTATGTACTGTGGTGAGAAGGGACATTTTCTGAACCAATGTTCTAAGAGGCCGGTAAACTCCGAAACCTAAATGGAGAAGGGGAGCTCCATTTGGGTGCAGGAGTTTCCTCTCCCCAATCTGCCTCTAAGGTTTTATTACCAGTTAAACTAACTTGGCCTACGGGCTCTGTTAAACTGTCCGCATTTGTGGACTCAGGGGCGGAGGGTAATTTTCTGGATACTGCTTTTGCAGCTAAATTCTGTATCCCTGTTGTTCCTCTAAGTGCCCCCATGAGAATAATGGCTGTGGACAGAAGACCCTTAGGGTCAGGTGTAATCTCTAAAGAGACGGTAACTCTTTCCTTGTGTGTTAATAATTTGCATTGTGAGGAGATAGCTTTTTACCTCATAGAGGGTGCTTCCTCTCCTCTTATTTTGGGGTTACCGTGGCTCCAGAGGCATAACCCTCTGATTGACTGGGTCTCCAGGGAGGTGGTTCAGTGGGGTACTATGTGTAATGGAGTATGTGTTCCCTCTGTAGTAGCAACTACATCGCTTGAAGGGTTACCTGCTGCATATGCAGAATTCGCTGATGTCTTCTCTAAAAAGGCAGCAGAAACCTTACCCCCACACCGGCAGTATGACTGCCCAATTGATCTGGTTCCTGGATCTACTCCTCCTCGTGGTAGAACCTATCCTCTTTCATTGCCCGAAGCCCAGGCAATGAAAGAGTATATAAGGGAAAATCTAGAAAGGGGTTTCATCAGACCAAAAAAGATGGTGGTCTTCGCCCCTGTATTGATTATAGGGGGCTCAATAGGATCACCATAAAAAACCGCTACCCTCTCCCTTTAATTTCTGAACTCTTTGATCAGGTCAAAGATGCTAAAATCTTTTCCAAGCTTGATATTAGGGGGGCTTATAATCTGATCCGTATTAGGGAGGGTGATGAGTGGAAGACTGCATTTAACACCAGGGATGGCCACTACGAGTATCTCGTTATGCCTTTCGGCCTCTGTAACGCCCCCGCAGTGTTTCAGGAGTTTGTTAATGACATCTTCCGGGACCTGCTGGGGATCTTCGTAGTGGTCTACCTAGACGATATTATGATTTTTTCCTCTAACCTGAAAGAACATCAAAATCATGTTCGTGAAGTCTTACGGAAGCTAAGGGGAAATAATCTTTATGCGAAACTAGAGAAATGTACTTTTGGGGTTTCTTCTGTTCAGTTTTTGGGGTTTAACATTTCCAGCAAGGGTCTAGAAATGGATCCAGGCAAGGTGAGAGCAGTCCTGGATTGGACCCAACCCCTTTCGTTACGTGCAACCCAAAGATTTCTTGGTTTTGCTAATTATTACCGTCAATTTATCAAAAATTTTTCACTCATTGTGGCCCCCATCACTAATCTAACTAAAAAGGGCGCTGACCCCAGTATGTGGCCTCCTGAGGCCATTCAAGCTTTTGAATTCCTCAAAAAGGAGTTCAGCTCTGCCCCAATCCTTCGTCACCCCGACACTGCGCTTCCTTTTATTGTGGAGGTTGACGCCTCTGAGGTGGGTGCTGGGGCAGTCCTTTCTCAAAGGCACCCGACTACCAACAAGTTACATCCCTGTGCTTTCTTCTCCAGGAAGTTTTCACCTGCAGAGGTGAATTATGATATAGGTAACAGGGAGTTGCTGGCAGTCAAATGGGCCTTTGAGGAATGGCGGCATTTCTTGGAGGGTGCAAAACATCTGGTGACGGTCTATACTGACCACAAAAATCTGTTGTATATAGAGTCTGCTAAACGCCTTAATCCAAGGCAGGCTAGGTGGGCTCTATTTTTCACAAGGTTTAATTTCTCTTTGACTTTCAGGCCTGGGACTAAAAATACCAAGGCGGATGCACTCTCTAGGAGTTTTGAAGCAATTTCCCCTGACTCTAGTGAGTGTACTCCCATCATTCCCAGGGAAATAATTGTTGCAACCTTGGAGTCTGACCTCTCTTCCTTGTTGTCCCCTTTACAGTCATCTGCTCCTGCTGAAACCCCATCTGGTAGATGGTTCGTTCCTGAGGAGCTTAGGGAACAAGTGTTAAGAGAGGTTCATGATTCTAAAGTGGCAGGTCATCCAGGTATTACAAAGACCATTTCTCTTTTATCCCGTCATGTCTGGTGGTCTTCCTTCAAACAGGATACTAAAACATTTGTCATTTCCTGTCCAGTCTGCCAGAGGTCTAAGTCATCTCATCATCTGTCCCAGGGTCTATTAAACCCCTTACCCGTTCCAGAGAAACCATGGTCTCACATTTTCATGGATTTTATTGTGGAGTTGCCTCCTTCTCAGGGTAAGACAGTGATTTGGGTGGTGGTCGATAGGTTCAGTAAAATGGCTCATTTTATTCCTCTTCCACATCTCCCTTCTGCTAAAACCCTGGCTGACTTATTCATTACTTATATTTTTAAGTTTAATGGTTTTCCTGAGAATATTGTTTCTGACAGGGGGGTTCAGTTTGTTTCCAGATTTTGGCGTGCTTTCTGTTCCTTGGTGGGTACTGAATTGTCTTTTTCCTCTGCCTATCACCCTCAAACTAACGGTCAAACCGAAAGGGTGAACCAGTCCCTTGAGCAGTATCTCAGATGCTATGTGTCCGATAACCAGTCCACATGGTCCGAACTGCTACCCTGGGCGGAATTTGCATACAATAATGCTACCCATTCCTCCTCAGGAGAGTCTCCTTTCTTCGTTGTCTATGGTTTGCACCCAAAGCGTTTTCTTTTTCTGACTCTAATTCCCCTGTACCCTCTGCCAATTCTTCTGTCCTGAAATTTTCCGAAATTTGGTCTCAAGTTCATAATTCTTTATCCGCAGCTTCCCTAGCTCAGAAAAGGGCTGCTGACAAATCCTGTAGGGAAGCACCCCAGTACAAGGTGGGAGATTTAGTATGGTTGTCGACAAAGAATATCAAGTTGAAGGTTCCCTCCCCTAAACTGGGTCCTAGATTCATTGGTCCATACCCCATCATCGCAGTAATTAATCCATCCTCTGTCCGTCTTCAGTTACCTCCTAATTTCAGAATTTCTAATTCCTTCCATGTCTCTCTTTTGAAACCTGCTAATAATTCTCGTCATCTGTCTGTTCCTCCCCCAGTGCTGGTTGAAGGTCAGCCTGAGTACGAGATCCAGGAGTTCCTCGACTCCCGCCTCGTGAGGGGTAAGTTACAATATTTTACCAGGTGGAAGGGCTTCGGTCCTGAGGAGAACTCTTGGGTCTCAGTTGATGACATCAAGGCTGACCGCCTCAGGAGACAATACCATGCTAGGTTTCCCGGTTAGCCTGGGGGTCCAGTGGCCCCCCTAGAGGGGGGTAATGTAACGAACATACCTGGTGGTCTAGGGGGGGACGACAGGGATGCCTGTCGCCCCCTCGGCGGCGACGCCCGCCTCGACGAGCGGCTCTGTAGGCCGCAGGCGCCGGTGTCCTAGGGCGCACGCGGCGCGCTCTGGATTTTCTTAAAGGCGCAGGCGCGCTGACGTAGTGACGTCAGCGCGCAAGGGCGCGCAATTCAAACACTATTTAAAGCCCATTAGGGCTGTGAGACTTTGCCCGTGATAGGATTTCGTTCCTGGTGCTTTCTGAGCTTTTGCTGTATTCTGAATCTGTTTGATCTCTGTTTTGACCCCTGCCTGGCTATTTTGACTATTCTGAATTCTGGATCCTGACCTTGCCTGCTTACGACTACTCTACTGTTTAACCCTTCGATCACCCGGTTTTGACCCTTTGCCTGTTTGACGATTCTTGTTATCTGCCTGCCTCGACCCAGCCTGTCTGACGATTCTGTTGCCTGTTCCATTTGTACCGTGAACTTTGGCCCAAAAGACTCTGCTACCTGCCGTGCCCCTCTGCTAGCCAGAACATCTTGCCTTGTACCCCTCGTTAAGTCCAGGTGGCACCCAAGTAAGCTGAGGGCTCCTCCCGAAGCCCAACGGTGGTCACACTACTGGTGAAGCCGAGCCGAGACCAGGGTACTTGGCACCTGTTCTGGTATTGGGTGCCGGCCGTGACACCTTCTAGTAGAAAATAGTGGTGGAAAAAATGTGCCTCTGCCTGTCACTGCCCGGTTGACAACAGCAAGGGTGTTTGTCATTAAAGAACATAAGGAGCTGAGATGGGCTTTGTATTCATAAGGCAGCAGCTCTTCTAACATTGTAGTTAGTGATGAGCTAATTTATTCGTCATACATGGATTCGCTGGAAATTCTGCAAAAATAAATGTGGCAAAAATTTGGCAAGGAAAAATTTGCTGCAACAAAAGTCGAAGAGACAAAGTCGGCGTAAGAAAAATTGCCCATTGACTAATGCATTTGGACAAAAAAAGTCACCATAAGAAAAAACACCCTTTAACTTTAATGCATTTGGACAAAAATGTTGCCATAAGAAAAACCGGCCATTGACTTCAATGTATTTGGAGTGAGAAAAAATGTTACACACGCAAAAACATTGTTGCACATAAAAAAGGATTTTTGACGCCCATTTTCTTTTATGTAATAGTAAACTTTTCACCTTTTCACAAATTTTTACACAGTTTCGCGTAACGGGACAGTTTCGCCAAAAAGGACAGATTCGCTGATCACTAATTGTCATCATTGTCTGTTGCAATTATTGAAATCACTTAAAATATTATGCTCTAAGGTTAAAGGACCAGTAACATCAAAACATTTAATTGTTTTAAAGTAATACAAATATAATGCAGTGTAGCCCTGCACTAGTAAAACTGCTGTGTTTGCTTCAGAAACACTACTATTGTTTATATAAATAAGCTGCTGTGTAGCAATGGGGGCAGCCATTCAAAGGAGAAAAGGCTCAGGTTACACAGCAGATAAGCTCTGTAGAACATTGTGATGTTATCTGTTATCCATTATTTATCCTATTCCATATAGCCTTTTTTTCAATTCCTGCCATTGCTATTCAGCAGCTTGTTTATATAAACTATAGTAGTGTTTCTGAAGCAAACAGATCAGTTTTACCAGTGCAGGGCAACATTATATATTTTCATTACTTTAAAACACTCATTTTTTTGGTGTTACTGTTCCTTTAATGTCTTTAGACTAGGGATGCACCGAATCCACTATTTTGGATTCAGCCGAACCCCCGAATCCTTCTTGAAAGATTCGGCTGAATACCGAACTGAATCCGAATCCTAGTTTGCATATGTAAATTAGGGGTGGGAAGGGAAAAACATTTTTTACTTCCTTGTTTTGTGACAAAAAGTCTCGTGATTTCCCTCCCGCCCCCTAATTTGCATATGCAAACTAGGATTCGGATTCGGTTCGGCCAGGCAGAAGGATTTGGCTGAATCTGAATCCTGCTGAAAAAGCCCGAATCCTGGCCGAATCCCGAACCGAATGCTGGATTCGATGCATCCCTACTTTAGACCAGGGGTCCCCAACCTTTTTCACCCGTGAGCAACATTCAGATGTAAAAAGAGTTGGCGAGCAACACAAGCATGAAAAATGTTCCTGGGTGGTGCCAAATAAGGACTGTGATTGGCTATTGGAACCCTCTATATGGACTGGCAGCCTACATGAGGCTCTGTTTGGCAGTACACCTGGTTTTTATACAACCAAATCTTGCCCCAAGCCTAGAATTGAAAAATAAGAACCTGCTTTGAGGCCACTGAGAGCAACATCCAAGGGGTTGGGGAGCAACATGTTGCTCAGAGCTACTGGTTGGGGATCAATGGTTTAGACACTTGCACCACATATCCCATAATGCACTGTGAGGGCTTCACCATCATGATGCAGCACGGTTAAATAGAGACTTACAGGAGGACAGGAATTCTAGGTAAGAACCAACTAGGTATTTGTGCTGCCAATGCCATGGTGCATCCCACTGCCTCAGGAGTTGTAAGCCTAAATACAAAATCTTTGCCTTAAGCTGCAATTTCTAAACAACTTTTTAACATTAATTAAAAATGTAATGGTTTTTAAGTTTAAGTTTAAATTTAAATGTAATTGCTATTGACAGCACTTTTTGTCACTCCCTTTCTCTTCTTATGAACAGACCTGTGAAAAATAAAGCATGCCAGGCATTTTGGGAAATAAAATCTTGCTACAGCGATTCAAGAGTTATCTCCAGCAGTGCAGAAAGGGGAAGTCAAACATGGCTTTCAATTGCAAATACATTTACAAGTACTGAATATTTTTAATGCAAATTTCAGGGTTTCCAGCGGTTTTATCCTACAAATCAGTCATGTGAAAAATCATGAGCGCAATGAATTTGAATGAAGTGTAATTGGCAACTAAGCCATGTCCTGAACATTCAAGTTGCGCAAAACTGACATGACAAGCTGGTAGTATAACTTCTACAGACCCCAGCTTGGTGACTGGGAAGGCTTGCTGACAGAATATTACAAAATACGTATATGACGCCATCCCACTGATATGCCACAGACTCTTCTACCCATTTTAGCCAAGCTTGACCTCTTTCAAACCCATAATACTAGACTGTACCACAAAGAAATGGGATTATATTGACTACTCTTTCTTTCAGGGTTGTGTGATGGGGATGGCCAACATTTTGCTTTGGGGAGCTCCTTATGAGTTGTCCACTAATAGCACACAGAGCCTCATATAGTCATGGCATGATTCGTTAAAAGTTATAAACTGTTAAATGTGTTAAAATTAGGGATGCACTGAATCCAGGATTCGGTTCGGTATGTGGGCAGGATTCGGCCTTTTTCAGCAGGATTTGGATTCGGCCGAATCCTTCTGCCCAGCCAAACAGAATCCGAATTTGCATATGCAAATTGGGGACGAGGAGGGAAATCGCGTGACTTTTTGTCTCAAAACAAGGAAGTAAAAAATGTTTTCCCCTTTCCAACCCTAATTTGCATATGCAGATTAGGATTCAGATTCGTTTCGGTATTCGGCTGAATCTTTCGTGAAGGATTCGGGGGTTCGGCCGAATCCATAATAGTGGATTCGGTGCATCTCTAGTTAAAATGGCTTATGATGGATAATGTAGATTCTTCCATTTACTGTATCTTTATCTATATTACATTTCAATCACAAATCGGACTGGTCCCATCAATTGTTTCTCTGGCATCATGGTTTAATGCTAAAGGTTTTGTTCTAGTGGCTCCTTTCACACTGTAATTCCAAACGATTAAGTATCTGAGAGTGTAGCCCCCTGCTGCCGCCAAACATAAGAGCCATGTGAAAAGCCACCATAAATGTGACCATTGAATGTAGGCTACAATGATGATGACTGCTGACTCCCACTTCCTTTAGCCACCTACCCCCAAATCACCCCAAACTTTGTGCATCGCAGAAAGATTCGTACAGTGAAAATATTTGCCCTGCGCATGGTTATATTTATAAACTTGGATAAGAGTGGCGTATTTAATACACAAACAGAGAGTTGCAAGTTTTTATTCACACTGCGAATGTCCATAAGGGCTTTTTAAATATGGTATAATTGCAAATTGCGAATATTTATGCATACACTCATTTGAGTTACGCCAGCACTTTGGTGACGGAAATAATATTTGAGAAACATGTTTCGCAAATTTAAATTACTGTCAACGTTATTTTTGCGCACACAACCACAGGCATAAACACCCATCTCATTTGCGAGCCATTTGCGAATATATTTTTGAGCAATGCTAATTCAGAAAAAAACAAAAGACGGGCACAGCAGTGCCATATTTTAGCTTTCAGGAAAAAACACAGGCATACAACCATTTGCAAATAAATTTGCGTTGTGCAAACTTTATAAAGGACCGGTGTCTTTCTAGTATGTCACAATAAAGCTAACACGTCATTGCAATTTTGGTGTGTGCTGGGCCCCTTCCTTCTACAATTACAATGGAGTAACGTGTGGGAGACATACCACCATTATATTAAATATAAGTGCACATATCAGGACCTCAACTAAGGTCACACATTTGACATTTGTACCCATACTACCTTCCCAGCAGCACTACAGTTCATAGAGAGTCTTGACCTGCTCCATTACTTCTATCCACTTGATGTGGTCTAAGTCACAACTTCACCATTTCCACACTCTTATAAGCCATCTTCCATACACTCAAGCCAAAATTTCTATGGACATCCTAAGGATCGGCATAAGCAGAGAAGCAATAATGGCGGAGCTCTACCCGCACGCACTGTCTCACCTCGTCAGTCGCAGCTATCGCGGTATCTCAGTAACTTCCACCGAGAACTTTAATTCACAGGAAACTTTGCCCGCTTTCCGTTGAAGAGAGTTCTCTGAGGAAGTGCCCAGTTACAGAGGCACAAAACGCGTTAGTTTGTTGCACACCCACTACTGAATTTTTTACCACTGTGTATGTCTTAATAAAGCCGCATTGATATTATCACACCTGCCTCCCGTGGATATGTCGGTCAGTGCTGAAAGCGGGCAAAGTTTCCTGTACATCCTAAGGATCCTCTGCCTGTAGGTTTTTACCAACAGATGGCCTTGACTTCTCTCTTGTCCACAATGTGTTGGTGGTGAGTGGCCCAGCGAAATCTTGATTTCTAGATCTTGAAGAAGATTACAATTCCCTGTTCATACTGGAGAGACACTCAAGCTCAAGCTTGTCTTCAGCTCCCCTGAACTTGCTAAAGCGTATTATCGATTATACTTACTGGTTTTGACCCTTGCCTGTTGTTTTGACTCTGATTCTTGCCGCCAGCCTTTGAACCTTTGCCTGCCTAATACTACGAACCTTGCCGCCCACATTGCCCCAGTTCTGACTAAACCTACTGATTAACCCTTCTGACACCATGTTCCAATACACTTCACTTGTGAATAAGATCGCTGCCTATTTCAGCAGC
The DNA here is from genome assembly GCF_017654675.1 of Xenopus laevis. Taxonomy (NCBI): domain Eukaryota; kingdom Metazoa; phylum Chordata; class Amphibia; order Anura; family Pipidae; genus Xenopus; species Xenopus laevis. Next base: position 156,986,538 of record NC_054373.1, read on the forward strand.
AGAAAGTCCAGGCCCCAAAAGGGCGTTGGTGAAAACCGGGGTAAGTGGGGCTCTCTTGTTCACCTAGAAGTATTCCAGACAGTACATGGGCTTCTCTGCATACAGGTCGTAACACAAAGCTAATGGCATCTATTCACTGTTGATCCTTATTATTCTTGATCCTGTGCGATGAGGCTTCCTCGACTGTATCGATCTGAAATCACTTTTCACCTCTCTAAAGCTGTCTGGTCTTGATGTCCTTTTCTTCATATCTCAGTAATAATTACCCCTTCATTCCATATTACTTATTCAACCCTAAAATTGCAAATTGATTTTGCCGTCATTGTTTGAACTAATGTCATAGTTGAATTTCACGAGTATACACATGGGAATTCTGTAGTTGACTATATTCCAATGACAATATGTTAATTACGCTGCTACTGTAGTGAAAAAGTGTCCCTGATTTACCGTGAATTTCCGCTTATAAAAAAATAAACCTAACTGGCAAGTCAGTTCATCTTAAAGAAATTAGTTTGCGGTATGAAACAGTATCCGTGTCAGACACCGAAGAATATTGCCGGGCCACTAGAAGAAAGAGTAACTGGAGAACCACACTGTGCAGTTAAACTGAGCTAATGAAACTGAAGAGCGGACATTTTTCAACATTAGTGCAATGAATAGGGCTTTTATTGTTAAATTAAATTTGTACTGAAATAATTAAGAAATATGTATAATTTTTACTTCTTTCACTAAACAGTGCAAAATAAATAAGTCACATTGTACTTCCTGCTTCGTACACACACACAAATCGAAACAAATCAGCAATCAAGTGAGAAGCCTCAGTATAGAGCTGCTCCTTATCACAAAGCCTAAGAAAGGCTGAAGCTGGAGGAAGGAGCAGGTTTGTTTATGAAGTGAGTGTGGAGTGTGCCCATAAGAAACAGAAGTAGAATGTGACTTTACTTTCAGATTATGACATGTCATTGCAAGAAATAACAAAAAAAACCAACATAATTCTTAATTTAACACACACCCTCTTCCTTGCAGTCATTTTGTAAAAAGGGGTAAACTGTCCTTTACAAATCCAAGCCCCCACTCTCCATTGCTTTTTTTTTTTTTATAATGGAATGGGGCAGATATGTCTAGTGAAAGTAATGAACTTCTAAACTAATGCAGGCAAACTGAAGGGTGCAAACAAAGGTGCAATGACCTTGAACTTTCCTACAACACAGTAGAGCTCATTTACAAACACAGCCACAAGTGCAGTTGTACAAAAATAGATGCCATTGTGTCAAGTATTGATGCTATTCATTAAATAATAATGTCATTTCATGCAGTTGTGGCAAGTGTCATTGCATCTGTCCTGTCTATTAAGCTGAATCAAGTGTTTCTATTGACACAAGGGAACCCTGGAGCTATGCCCACCCTGAATACAGTTTTCCAGGGGACCGGGGAAAAAATGTCAATCCAGGGAAACATAAAATAGAGTTTGCAATATCAGGGGGTTTTCCTGTAACAGTGTAAACTACAAAAGAATTTAGGAAAAGTCACATTTACTGGAGAAAATTGTTTTTTTTTTTTCAGGAAATGGGGCAAAAATATTACGTAAAATGCAGGAAAACTTACTTAAAATCCAGGAAATGCTCCCAGTAAAATGTACTGGAATATGGAGGGACTCTAAGAAAAATGTAAAAATTTGGGAAAATGAAAAATGGGGGGTATATAAAATCATGGTTCCATCAATCATCATCTTTGTTCTGACAACTTTGGACACCATGTTTAATCGCAAAAATGTGCTACAGGTATGGGACCTGTTATCCAGAATGCTTGGGACCTGGAGATAAGAGATTTCTCCGTAATTTGGATCTTCATGCCTTAAGTCTGCCAAAAATCATTTAAACATGAAATAAACCCAACAGGATTGTTCTGCTTCTAATAAAGATGAATTCTATCTTAAGGTGGCCATACATGGATAGATCCGCTCGTTTGGCGTTGTCGCCAAACGAGCGGATCTCCCTCCAATATGCCCACCTTGAGGTGGGCAATATCGGGCAGATCCGATCGTGGGCCCTAGGGCCCAACGATCGGATCCTAGCATTCGCAAACGGGCGGTCGGATCGCGGGACCGCATCAACGAACAGATGCGCCCGCGATCCGACGGGATTTTTAATCCCATCCGATCGAGATCTGGCCGACTTTTGGCCAGATCTCGATCGGGGAAGCCCGTCAGGGGCCCCATACACGGGCCAATAAGCTGCCGACTTGGTCTTTCGGCAGCTTTTATCGGCCCGTGTATGGCCACCTTTAGTTGGGATCAAGTACAAAGGAAATCAACTTTAAAAAAATTTAAATTAATTGATGAAAATGGAGTCTACCGGAGATGGACTTCTTGTAACTCTGAGCTTTATGAGTAAAGTCAGTTTCTGAATAATGGATCCCGTACCTGTACTGCAATTGCATTTGTGATGACATGGCGGCACAATTTCAGATGCAAATCTGTACACAATTACGGGCTATATTGTGGGTAAAAAAATTTGCAATTTCTATATGAAATTGCACTTTGCACACTCCAATTGCAATTGACCCTTACCCCTTTATGAAATAAAAGGCTTAAGGTTTGCCCAGGAGCAATAATCCATAGCGACCAATTATATGTTAGCGTTGAAACAGGTGATCAGTAAATGTTACCTGCTGATAAACATCTAGCACCATTGCATTACTTTAAAGGTTGTCTATAGAATATGCTGTGTTATTAATTACTTACGTGCTTATAATACACACCAGAGTCTTACCTTCATTTTCTGGTTTTCTGAATATAGACTGAATGTATTGTTATTTTACTTGGCTTGGGAAGAAATTCTCTCTTTTCCTTTCCACGGATGAAGAAAAAAGGAGGAAATCCAACATTGTTTGCCTTTTATAGTGTAATAGTTACATATTTTTTCGGCGAAGTGAAACGGGACTGATTCGCCCATCACTATTTTTGAGTTATTCAGCTTTTTATTCAGCTGCTCACCATGCGTTGATTTGAATAAGAGACTGGGATATGAATAGGAGAGGCCTGATTAGTAAGATGAGTAACAAACAGTAGCAATAACAATACATTTGAAGCCTTACAGAGCATTTGTTTTTAGATGGGGTCTGTAGCCCATTTGAAAGCTGAAACATAATCACAATATAATACGGATATCAGAGTCTCCTAATATCCCTGCCCGTACCTTGCTGGGGCTATAGCCTGCGGAGAACACTGTGTTATTATGACAGGATTGTTTCTTGTTAATTTAACCATCAGACAGAAATGTGATACTGCCTGTACCCATCTCCAGAGAACATGAAACCTGAGATATGTCTGGAACACTGTTTTTAGATTCCGATGGATGATGAAGAAATCATTGGAATCAATAAAATAAGGTCAGAGGGCATCCATTAACACCCCAGAGGTCATATTTCTATGAATGGAGTTTGCAGGCAAGCAGAGTTCTGTATCCTTAATTGCTTTATGTTCTCACATCATTTTCCTTTATAACTCAGCTGAGCTTTATTTTCAGCAATGACAAAGAAATATTGTGCAGTGTGTTTTTGAACAGAAAGGCTTCCTCCATACCTGGTGTAGTACAGACTCCAGAAAACTCACTCATATCCTTCTCATCGATGAGAAGCCATTGCTTATGTGGAAGATTTTCTCTGTGTTGTAGCACAGGATATACTTCAGATGTACTACACATATAAAATTGCATTCTTGAACTAATACATTTATTTTTTTTAGTTGTAAGATTAGTAGGGATGCACCAAATCCCGGATTCAGTTCAGGATTCGGCTGGGGTTCGGCCTTTTTCAGCAGGATTCGGATTCTGATCCTAATTTGCATATACAAATTAGGGGCGGGGAGAGAAATTGCGTGACTTTTCGTCACATAACAAGGAAGTAAAAAATGTTTCCCCTTCCCACTCTTAGGGGCAGATTTATCAAGGGTCAAATTTCGAAGTAAAAAATACTTTGAATTAAAATACTTCGAATATCGTAGTCGAAGGATTTTTTAACGAATTTGGCAATTGAACGGTCGAAGTAAAATTGTTCGATCGAATGGTTCGAACGATTTCAGTGATCGATCGAAGGATTTTCCTTCGACCTCTAAAGACTTAGATAACTGCTGTAGAAGGTCCCCATAGGCTTTAATTTGGCAAAGTATTGAAGTCAAAGTCTTTTTAAAGAGACAGTACTTCGATTATCGAATGGTCGAATATTCGAACGATTTTTACTTTGAATCGAAGTCGAAGTAAATTCGAAGTCGTAGTATACTATTCAATGGTCGAAGTATCCAAAAAATGACTTTGAATTTCGAATTTTTTTACTTCGAAAATTCCCTCGAATTCACTTCAACCCTTGATAAATCTGCCCCTTAATTTGCATATGCGAATTAGGGTTCTGATTCGGTTCGTCATTCGACCAAATCTTTCGTGAAGGATTCGGGGGTTCGGCCGAATCCAAAGAAGTGGATTCGGTGCATCCCTAAATATTAGTGTGTAGACAGCCATCTCCGGTCATTTTGCCTGGTCATGTGTTTTCAGAAATAGCCAGCACTTCAGGGGCGTAACTATAGAGGAAGCATGGAGGTATAGGGGCCCCATGAGGCCCTAATTCATATACAATTTCAATAAATATTGGAGAAACAAGTCAACCTCTAAACATTTTGGGGGCCTGAAAAATAATTTGCTGTGGGGCCCAGTAATATCTAGTTACGCCACTGCAGCACTTCGTGATGGAACTGTTTTCAGATAAATTATTGTTTGTGTACTCTTGAATGCTATTCTCATATATACCACTAAGTGGTGGCCTTTTTTGTAATACAGATGTCAGGGAGCTGTTATCAACTAATCTCAAGGGGCAGATTTATCAAGGGTCGAATTCCGAAGTAATGGGAGTTTTTTTGAACTCCCATAACTTCAAAATTCGAATAAAAAAAGACCAATCGAAATTTATTAAAACAATCGACGTTTTTAACTTCGGGTGAATAGGCTGTATTCGAATCGTTAGAATCAAAGTTTTAGAGCATTCGATCAAAACTTTGATTTTTCCAAATCGGTTGTAGGAGGTCCCCTATAAGCTAAAACAGCAATTCCGGCAGGTTTTTCATGGCGAATGGTCGAAGTCGAAGTTTTAAAGAGACAGTACATGATATATTTCGATATTCAAATTTTTTTCAAATTCAAATCGAATTTTGGCCTATTCGATAGTCGAAATACACAAAAATAGCGTGGAATTCACTTTTTTTTTTACTTTGACTTTTCATTTCCACCCTTGATAAATCTGCCCCTTAGTGTGCCATTGCCCTTAGCCTCAACATCTAATGGAGGCAACTATTTTCCTATGATAGGTGATTATTTATAGGATCACTGGTGTAACCTATGCTGGTTAAAGGGGAACTTCACATCTTCACTCTAAGAATCTGTTTATCTTTATTCTGTCTTTATGCAGGAATTGAGTGTTAGATTTTCATTGATAGTCAGGCCCGGATTTGTGGCAAGGCCATAAAGACCTGGGCCTGGGGCAGCAGAATTTCAAGGGCAGCATGCCACCCAGGCACAACCAAATATGAGCACTGGAGACTGGTGCACACATGCACGTAAAGGAAGTGGACGGTAGGAGACATAGAGGGGAAGGGGAGGAGAAGTGGTAGGGACAGGGAGGAGAAGGAGACAGGGGAGGGGGAGAAAAGGGAGACGGGAGTAATAATACTGCAAATACCTCTATGACATATAAAAAGTTAAATTCATCTATGAATGTATAGTTTTCACTCCTAAGCCATGTCCTAACAGTCACAGTGCGCCATAAATCCTCCACTGCCTAAGGCTCCCATGAGAATTGTCCCCATCTCTAGTGAGTCAATCCACTTTTCCTTGCTTGAGAGACCTGCATAACAACAAGGGGAGCGCCCAGTGCAAGCGGAGCCCCAGGGGCTTAGTCGCAGCTTCAGTTCTGCTTGGTACTGAAAGGATGGAATAAAGAGAATTCAATCACACATATCTCCTCTGCTCTTTCAAAACTGTCAATATGTAAATTAAAATATGTTGCATTCAGACTTGGTATATTCCAGGGAACACAGAAAATCTAATGTGTAACAGAGAACAAATTTTAGCTGTGGTATTAATATTAATGGAGCAGGGAATGTAAATCAATTCTTGCCCGTTAGAAAGTTTAATCACACCTCCATGTTTGAGGGATTTCTGCTCAGTCGTTTGCAACTGGGGCCGTTTTATCACTAATGCTGATGGGCCAACGCTCATAAATACAGTTCTGCTTCCTATTTAACTATGTATCTGCTATCTTGAAGCTGTCAAATATATTGTAGCTATCTAATGTATCTGCCAGTACAATCACTTCCACAACTTTGCAGTTCTCATCTAAAAAAATCCTTTTTGCACCATATGATGGAACCTCCTTTATTCTTTTCTGAATAGATGCCCTTGTTGCTACTGTAAGCATCTACCATTGAATGAAGCAGATCTTAAGTATGGTCTCCTGTATTAATAGGAGTTTTTTTCAATAATGGCTCATGGTAATACTCTGATTAAACCGAATAGCTCATCGCAATACTTTGATAAAGAACTGTATAAAATATAACACAAAGAACTGTTCTACTGTTGAACACAATGTCGTATGTTGAGCCCAATATAGTGTAAAAAGACAGCTTTATGACTTATATTTGTGTACAACAAAGCTTTGTATCATAGTATACAAGGCGGCCTTATAATCCATAATCCTGTATAATGAAGCGTTGTGCAAGAGAAATCATGGGAACTAATCAACTCGATGACCTAATACTTGTTCATTATTCTCATATGTATTATGTCTTATGATTTCTGAAGCCCTTATAAGACTCTTCTTTATTATAGATAGGGCACAATATGCTATTCAGCTACCAGTTAGCTAAGATAAGATCTCCGCTTCGGATGTGCTTGTTGGGAGTCAGATGGCCAGATCCTGATGAGCGCATGGGAAGCAAGATCTGTTATTAACCAAATCATTGTATCTTCTTACTAAATTACTATATGAGCTCATTGTTTGCTAAGCCTATATAAACTGGGGGTCTCCATTCGGTCATTTGAGATTCGCCTGTGGGGATAACGCGTGCCCGCGCAGGGTCTTCTGGAGACCAGTTGAGCCTCGATATGCGGACTGTTCAGGGATCTCCCAGTCGTATAGGCAGAGAGGGGAGCTTGCATACTTTGCTCACTCGGTAATGTATATCTTCTTCATTCTATGTATGTAATAAACCTTTGCTTATACGTAGCTGGTGTGTTTGAATTACTTCCGAGAGACTCATAGAACCCCAATTAAAACATCTCCTTATATATTTATCAGGGCTGTGAAGTCGGCACCCAACATAAACCAAACACAATTGGAAAACCTTAAACAACGAATATATTAATTGAACCTGGCATATAGCTGTAGAATACAATCCAAAATTAAGTATTGTTCTTAGAAACAGAATTGCTTCTGCCATATCCTCCTTCACAGAAGCTCTTAAAGGGATACTGTCATGGGAAAAAATTTTTATTTCAAAATGAATCAGTTAATAGTGCTGCTCCAGCAGAATTCTGCACTGAAATCCATTTCTCAAAAGAGCAAACAGATTTTTTTTATATTCAATTTTGATATCTGACATGGGGCTAGACATATTGTCAATTTCCCAGCTGCCCCAAGTCATGTGACTTGTGCTCTGATAAACTTCAATCACTCTTTACTGATGTACTGCAAGTTGGAGTGATATCACCCCCCTCCCTTACCCCCCCCCCAGCAGCCATAAAGAACAATGGGAAAGTAACCAGATAACAGCTCCCTAACACAAGATAACAGCTGCCTGGTAGATCTAAGAACAACACTCAATAGTAAAAACCCATGTCCCACTGAGCCACATTCAGTTACATTGAGAAGGAAAAACAGCAGCCTGCCAGAAAGCATTTCTCTCCTAAAGTGCAGGCACAAGTCACATGACCAGGGGCAGCTGGGAAACTGCCAATATGTCTAGCCCCATGTCAGATTTCAAAATTGAATATAAAAAAAATCTGTTTGCTCTTTTGAGAAATGGATTTCAGTGCAGAATTCTGCTGGAGTAGCACTATTAACTGATGTGTTTTGAAAAAAACATGTTTTCCGATGACAGGATCCCTTTAAATCTGATTTGATTATTTTCAGTGCTTGTATTTAAGCACTGAATTAGATATTAGGAGTCGGTATATTTTTGGCTCCGACTCCAGATACCCAAAATTGCTCCCAACTCCAACTCCATATATTTATACACAGGCCCGGATTTGCGGCAAGGCTGCATAGGCCCGGGCCTAGGGCGGCAAAAAATAGGGGCGGCATGCCACCCAGCCGCATTATGGGGATGTTTGCATCCCTGTTCAACTACACCAGCCGCGCCGGCGTTTTTTCGCCGGCGCGCTGGGAAGGCGGGATCTAGGACCGCGCGGCTTCCTGGTCGGACTGCGCGGCCGCCTGGTCGGACTGCGCGGCCTAGGGGCGTCCGGAAAAGAAATCCGGCGCTGTTTATACATAGTTATCATATCTCCCCTTAAGTGTCTCTTTTCCAGTGTAAAAACCCCCAACTTGGTAAAACTTCCATTTCTCTTCAGTCCCTCCTCTCTGGACTTTTTCTGTGTTTTAACATCCCTTCTGAGCACATGGAACCAAAATTGCATGGCATATTTTAGACTGGGCCTTACCAGTGCTTTGTAAAGGGGAAGGACAAGCAAAGTTATAATCATGCCTCTGGAATAGGCACCCCCCCAGTGAAAATCACATACCTGATACCCCAGCTGGTGCTCCTGTTAGCAGGAAACTGCTCCGGCCTGGGGTACTTCTGAGCAAGTATCACTGAGCGATCAACTTCTTCTACTTTTTAATTTTTCATTGGCCAGGAGGCGGCCCATGAGCAGTAGAGTAAGAAAGATGTATTTTTGCTTAAAGTTCTGCTTTTCATTCTACTGTGCATGAACACCCAATATGAAGAATGAAGAAGGGGAAAGAAGATCTATCTGTGGTGATTTCTCAGACGCGTTATCGGCTGGAGCGATTATAATCAACCCATAGTGATTATAACTTTTCTTCTTAAACACTGGAGAATGCATTTCTGATCCTGCCTGCTGCTCCCTTCAAATAGCACTATATAAATAAAGATATACAGGTACAGGATCTGTTATCCAGAATGCTCAGGACTTGGGGTTTTCCAGTAAACAAATATCTCCCAAATTGGATTCTTCATACCTTAAGTCTACTAGAAAATCATGAACATATTAAATAAACCCAGTAGGCTGGTATAGCTTCCAGTAAGGATTAGTTATATCTTAGTTTGGATCAAGTACAAGGTACTGTTTTATTATTACAGAGAAAAAATAAATCATTTTAAAAAATTTGGATAAAATGGAGTCTATAGGCAACAGCCTTATTTGGAGCTTTCTGGAAGGGAAGGTTTTCCGAATAATGGATCCCATACCTATACATATATACTTGCATACATACAATTACCACTTTAGGATGCCTTTAGGAAGCCAGCTGGAAGATTTTGAGGTTGCAAATGGTGTCACTTCTGGCACCTAGAGTTGTTAATGGCAATGGCATATGATTGAATTGTCGCAAGTCTCTTCGAATTATTGGCACAACCCACCAAAAGAACAATGGAATTACAAGCAATATATTTAATATTTATTGACACTGTATATGAATTAGGGCATCATGTGTAGTGATGGGTGGATTTATTGGCCAGGCACGATTTCGCAATGAATTTGCGCGTTTCACCGCCGGCGTCAATTATAGTCACCGGCATCAAAATCGGCGTTTTGTGAATGTTTCGACCGTTACGTGAGTTTCGTGGAAAATTCGTGGTGAAATGGGACAAATTCACCCATCACTTCTCATGGGGCCCCTATACCTGCTTGGCCCCCCTGCAGCTGTAGGGTCTTCTTCCTCTGTAGTTATACCCCTGCTTTGCACCAATGTGCAATTACATTCTTGCATGTTCTATAGTTTATCAGAGCAAGCTGGGCAGGTGCATTCTAAAGACTGGCTTGTGTGTGAGACAGGCTTCATGCACATTTAATTGTAAGCAGTAAAGTATTTACAGTATAAACACAGTACAGGAATAGCTGACCAGCTAAAGGGTTAAGCTTTGGGTTGCTGTTCTTTGAATTTGTTTAAAGGTAGCAATATAGATTAATGTTAGTATCTAGGTGACTGATGGAGCAAATCCCAATTTCTTTCCGTTACAGATATAAGAGCAAGTCTAGAACCAGTAGGAGGCAATCCACCTGCTTAGTTATTGGAATTGCTTGTACAGAAAATACAGGAAAATTCAGATTACAATTAATTAAATACTACATCACAAGTCTGCTGTTTTGAACCGTCCTATTTTTAGAATTGCTTTTAGGCAGAAAGCTGTGGGGGAAAAAAATCAGTACGAATGTGGCAAAGGATATGCAGCTTTGTTTTAAGACTAAGGACGATAGGCAAATAAGGTTAATTGAAGGACTGGGAATTCAGACTAAGATGGATTGCCACTTAGTGCAGCACAAGCAAAGTAGAATTATACGGTGTGTTTTATCTGAATGAGGCATATTACGATTTTCTGCCAGATCGAAGAGAATCAAAAGAAGGAAACTTATTATTTATTGACACAATGAAAATGTGATAATTTCCTCGAATGGCACAATGTGATTGCAGACCACTGTTTGTGCCACTGAATCATGTCCTCCAGGTACGGCACAGACATCCGGAATAATGATTTTTTTTAATTGTCAGCATTAAATCAGAAAGTGTGTGCGCAGGTCTGAAAACGGCTGTTTCTTTCTCAAAGAAAACTTCTTGAGAACACTATGTAATACTCTGGGATGTTATAGTAGTAGAGAGGAATTTTAACAAGAAGTAGGCACCTGTATTGTCAATTTCATCCAGAGAAACCTACCAGCTGCCCTCTCTAAGATCAGTTTACTAGGGCCGTATCTATAATATAGTCACCCATGTCTAGGGTAGCAGCTTGGGGCAGGGGAGGCATGGGTAACTGTATGGTAGATTTTAAATTAAACAATTAAAAAAATGTAAAACAATTGCCACAGCTCGCTGGCAAATATTTGTCTATATCCAGTGGCAGAGCTGATCGGAAGGAGGTACCTAGAGCTCAACTGTAGCTCCTGCTCTCTGTGCATGTGCAGAAATGGATATGTACATAGATGGACTGTATGTGCAGGTGGCAATTGTAGGAGAAGGGGTGGGCTGAGGTTTGGTGCCTAGGGCAGCACCAGGCCTTAATATAGACCAGCAGGTTTAAATAATGTAACCTTATCAGCAAGGTATTGTGCATCAACAGGTAAGAACGTAAAGAGAAGATGCAGTTCCTTTTTACATCCTTCTTGCTGTTCTGTCCATGGGGCTGTTGGGCCAAACAAGCAAAGCAATGTTGCATTTAGCCCACGGCCCATGTATGACTGCTTTACTTCATGTGGCTGCTAAATAACCAGGGCCGGATTTCAAGATGCACCCCCCACCCCTAGGGCCCCCCCAGCTCACATCCGTCCTAACACTGACTCCTCCGCACTTGCATCATCTCCAACCTCCCCCTGCACTGACCTGCCTTCCCAGCAGAACTTCTTCTTTGCACACTCTTCCCCTACTCACATCCCCCTTCCCACCCCACTCCTCTTCACTCGCACCCTCCCCAGCCGTCCCACACACCAACCTGCTTTCCCCAATGCACTGCGCAATATGTTGCCACTCTAAAAATACATTAATAATTATAATAATACTAATAATAATGTGTTGGCACTGCTTCTTTTGCACTCTTCTCCCATCAGCTTCATGGACTCTTGGTGTGGCCAGAGGGCAGCATGTTGCCCCCCAATTTCTGCCGCCCTAGGCCCACAAACCTGCGCCTGCAAATAACTGTTATTAGTTCTGTCTTTGACATGAGAAGCCAACAAAGAATATGCTTTACTTTACCTCAAGTCCTACTTTTTAAAATTTCATAGCTAACGTTATCAAAGATAAAAGGTAAGATTTTGGGTGAGAGTACACAATTTTCTTCTAAGAAATTACTGTGTGATGAAGAAAGCATATCGATTGAGAATTATTTCAAACCAAAATATGAATATTTTAGATGTTTGTTCAAGATATGACATATCTTGTAATAACTCTTGAATAACTCAATATCTACATGAACATGTATCAGAGAAGGGGACTTTTGCATATAAAGGTCACTGTTTTCACACATCACACTTTTATAAAAGCCAGACTACCCAAAGCTGCCAGCCTCAGCAAGATTCAACTATTAATGCAGAGAAATGATACAGTTGTCATTTGTTTTAGTTCAAGAAGCCAGAAATATGTATTCATTGTTTCCATAAGAATGAAGCTTATGACATTCAGTGTCAATGGAATCAGACAGACAGGCAGTTCTAAAAGAAAAATGCCCACTCTTTATTTTCTACCTGGGGGGGGTATAGTTAGTGTTCAACCTAAACTTATGTCTCAGTTGATAGTATTTTAGGGCCTCCAATGCCCATTTAATACCATGTTCTGAATAGAGTTCATCCTTTCAGCAGGTGTAAACTTTATACTTAAATAAACCACTGGGTGTTCCTCAGCATTAGGAGAGGACATCCCACATTAGTGGTATCAGTTTGTACAATGAACTCTTGGTGTTGTTAATACTGGTAGCCTACACTGATCTACCAATAGACTTTTAGCTGGTGATCAGTCGATCTCAAGACACTGTCAACAAACAGCTTGTCTAAATCACCCTTTTCATTCTGAGATTTTTACGGTTACATAAGAAATAAGTGCTTGTTGAATACAGCAATATACATTTTCATAAATCAATATTTAAGTAATATTTTCCATGGAACAAAATGCCAGCAATGCTTTGATGGATGTAGATCATAATGGGACGACATCACTAAAAGTAGACCTCACATTAGTAAAGTATGGGCACTCCTGCCTTACAGCCTCTGTAGACCATTTGGCCATTACTTAGCTTTTACCATTAGTAAGATCTGGAGCTGAACTTGAACCAAGTTAGGCACAACTTTGAGGTTTAAGGATAGGACTACACGGCCGACTTTGATGCGTTTCCGTGGGATCTGACGCTGGGCAACAAAATACACGTGTCAAGTCAGATGCAACAGGAACAAGGTAAGTAATATAAAGTCAGATGGTGTCACAAGGGTGATCCGACACGACTGTAGGATGCAAATGCTGCAAGCTGCGTCTGCATCCAACAGTTGTGTCGCGTCGGATCACTGTTGCGACACCATCTGACTTTATATTATTTACCTTGTTCCTGTTGCATCCGACAACGCGTGCGCTTTGTCGCCCATCGTTGGATCGGACGGAAACGCATCGAAGTCGGCCATGTAGTCGTACCCTATGTCTTCTGTGCCCAGGAATGCTCTAAAGTTTATTCATAACCTGTTGCTTTGTATTGCCTCTACACCTCTTTCAATCACATCACCTAAGCACTTGGCCGCTTCTATTTCAATTGCACAACTTTTAGCGTTAACCTTAAGCACAGCATCTTATAACCTGCACTTACACAAAGTGAAACTCATGGTCGGACTGTGCCACAGGACAGACTAGGCCACAGGACTCCGGCCCCACTTGAGCAACTCCCTGACCTTCCCGGCCGCCCAAAAAGATAAGTAAATACACACTGGTGGGGATGGGAAGGGGGCAGAGAGGTGTTATGGCTGAGACAAGGGGCCGTTTGGGGGCTGTGCCCCTAGTATGGCAGCTCCGGTGGGCCAGACCCCCCCAGTCTGACACTGGTGAAACTCCTATCTTAACCACATCATCCAAGTCTGGGGCATATTGATTATGGAGTTTAAGGATGCTGTTCATAAACCTTTAAAAAGTAGTTGGATCCATACGTAAACCAAATGGCAGCATAGTGTATTAAAAAACACCCTCATGAGTAGAAAAAGCTGTCTACTCCTAGCTCCTTAAAGGTACTTGCCAATAATCTTCAGTGAGAGTTGTTTGTTAGTTCCTCTACCGTAGACATTGGGTAGGCATCAAACCTTGACAGCTAATTCATTTATGGAAGACTTCTTTACTTCTTCAGGGACTCCCTGTCTCTGTGCTTTAGATGTTCTGCATGACTTAACCTTTCCTTTTACATGAGTTTCATTAACAATATCGTGCTGAATGAGATCTGGGCCCCCTTGAAGATCAGAAAAGACATCCCTATTTCTCAATACTTTGACTTCTTTCTTGCTTTTGTGTTTCAGTTACTTTCGTTACTGTCATCAGATTACCAGAATTAACCAGAGATACTGGTTCTGATGCCACTGTTTCCAGACTCCTTTGTTTTCACAAAAAACAAACCTGGACCTGTTTTCTCTTATATGGTTTTGTACCTGTGTGGCCTTAAAGAATCTCAGAAGTTTTGTAAAATGCTGCATCTGTAAGCTGTAATGCCTTCTGTAATTTCTTTAGTAAGTGCAAAATCAGGCACAAACATATACTAATACTACAGGGAAACTGATGAAGGAAAGCGTGGAAGGACAAACCACAGGGACTGCAGAGAGGGCATCGGGATGACATCACAGATAAGTTAGATAGAAACCATGTAGCCAATCTTTAAATGAACTAATTCTCTAAGAGTTTTAGCACTTTCTCTTATCCCTCATTTAACACTCTCAAGAGTTGTTGTCATTAGCAGTTCAGTGTTGATGTTATAATGGGCAATTAGTGTGCTTGTGAGAGTGCTTTGTCTGCAGGTTGGGATGGAGGGGTTTTTTTGTGTGCCAGAGCAGATTAATTCCTAGTGGTATGTGTGTGATGGGAAACCTTAACAGATGGGGCCATGGTAATTTCTCTGTGTTTCTGGGCGCCCATCTTAAACTTCATTACCGCTGCAAAATGTATGGTAAATGAATAGTAAAAACAAATGTTTCAGGGAAGACCTAAAAGAATTCTGTTTCTACAAGAAGAACACTTAAGTTTTATAGATTTTTTTACAGTCAGAGCTATATGTGTACTAGGTATCATGTGAAACCATATTGTGGCAAAACATTGCACAACAATTAGGGGCAGATTTACTAAGCTCGAATGAATAATTCGAATGAAAAAACATTCACATTTCGAAGTAATTTTTTGGGTACTTCGACCATCGAATTGGTCAAAGTCGATCAAATTTGATCGAATAGAATGATTCGAACGATTCGAAGTAAAAATCGTTCGACCATTCGATAATCAAAGTACTGTCTCTTTAATAAAAACTTCGACTTCATACTTCGCCACTTTAAACCTACCAAAGTCCAATGTTAGCCTATGGGGACCTTCCCCAGAAAGTTTGGGGGAAAATCCTTCGATCGTTAGCTTAAAATCGTTCGATTGATATCATCGTTCCATCGTTCGATCGAAGCTTTTGTGCTAAAATCCTTCAAATTCGATATTCGAAGGATTTTACTAGGGTCGAATTCGAGGGTTTTTTAAAGTGGACCCGTCACCCAGACACAAAAATCTGTATAATAAAAGTCCTTTTCAAATTAAACATGAAATCCAATTTCTATTTTTTATTAAAGCATTCATAGCTGTTGTAAGTTCATTTAAAAATCTCAGATGTCAATCAAATATTGTTTGCCCCTCCTCTATGCCTTAGGCATAGAGGCAGGGCAGACAATTACTTTCACTGTCCATTCATCACTTCCTACATGTCACTGCTCTCCCCACATTCCCTCGTTCTCTTTACCATTTAATTGTGTAACCAGGGCATGGGGATGGACATCAGCTCCCCCATTCTGGTGCACAAACAAGATTCTGAGATGTTGCAAGGCTTTCCTTAATAACAGTGTCCACAAAATGGCTCCTGCCTGCTTGCTATCATTTTGAATTCCCAGACTGAAGGAAAGACGATTCAAATAATTTATACAGTGTAATTAAAGTTCATTTTGCTTGACTAATGTGATAAAATAGGTTTTTGAATAATTTTTTTGGGTGACGGTTCCCCTTTAACCCTCAAAATTCGACCCTTGATACATCTGCCCCTTAAAGTGAAAATATAACCCACTTTGGCCATGGGTTATTATACACCAAGAATCATACCTAGAAAAAAATATGCATTTATTTGTATGAAAAGCATACTATAAGGATCCATGCAGTCATGTTTCTGTGGTGTCTGTTTGACACTTGAACAGCATGACATGACTTGTGGGCACAAACCTGAGATTCTCTGCCGTGACATGGGGCGACCCAGAGTACTTGCTAGACTATGGAATAGTTCTTTAGTTATGTCCAGCACTGCCCTGGGCACCAGCCCTCTGCCCATCCCGTCTGTAACCAGTTCATATGTGGGACAGTATATGTAGGTTGCAGAATAGAGAAGTACTCCTTGCCCTTCAGCTCTGCCACCAGACTTTGCCTTAAGTGTCCAGCAATGGCTGATGGAAGGTTTACACAGCAGCATTTTCTTTCTATAAAGTCACCCAAGGGACACCCCTCTAAAGCTGCCTCGCTAGGTGTGGACACTGGGGTTGCCACCTGGTCAGTATTTAACCGGCCTGGCTTGTAAAAATGATGGCTGATCCCAAAGTTATTAATAAGGAAAAAAGATAAATATATAGGAAGGCTGGTATTTTTTTTCCAGAAAAGGTGGCAGCCATAGTGGGCACCTACCCGACTATATAAAAAATACAGCCCTGGACACAGTATCCAACTAG
This sequence comes from Xenopus laevis, assembly GCF_017654675.1. Taxonomy (NCBI): domain Eukaryota; kingdom Metazoa; phylum Chordata; class Amphibia; order Anura; family Pipidae; genus Xenopus; species Xenopus laevis. Next base: position 157,003,226 of record NC_054373.1, read on the forward strand.
CAGGATCCCAAAATACACCAACAGTACCCCATTAGGAGAAATAAAACAAACACATAATACACCATAAATAACTATATATTATAAAAAAAGGCCTGGATATCACATTCAGTATTGGCCTAAAAAGGGGACACCGAGGGCCTTAGTTCACCTTTAAGTTAATTAAATATTTTTTAGAATTAGCAATTCTTAGTAACCTTTCAGTTGATCCTCACGTTTTATAGATTTTTAATGATTTTCCTTCTTCTTCTGACTCTTTTCCAGCATTAAAATGGAGGTAACATTACCGCAGTAGCCAAAAAAAAAGATTGCTCAGTGAGGCTACAATTCTATTGTTATTGTTACATTTTTATTTCTTATATCTCTGTTCAGCCTTTTCCCATTCATCTTCCAGTCTTTAATCACACCAATACTTGTTTGCTAGGGTAATTTGGACCTAATCAAGAAGTATATAGTAGAATGCAGGACAAATCCCTGGCAGTAATCTTTGACTGTAAAGTGCTTTATTGGGGAAAATTGCTCCACTACATGTTTCGGGCTAGGCCCTTTATCAAGTGACTTGACAAAGGGCCTAGCCCGAAACATATAGTGTTCGAAGATTACTGCCTTGGATTTGTCCTGCATTCTACTATATACTTCTTGGGATAGTGTTATTTGGGATGTGGACACAGGATACCCCTGCAGGATAACCTACTGAAAAACTGGTATTGGTGAGCTACAGTTGATCTTAATTTATTTATTTGGACCCCAGCAACAAGATAGCTGCTGAAATGACAAACTGGAGGGCTGTTAAACAAAACGCTGAATAATTTCAAAAACACAAATAATACAAAATAAAGAGTTCAAGAATTGCAACACTGAACTTTGGGAACTTGAAGGTGGAGATTAGACTGTTGTGCCAGTGGGTTTTTTTTACAGTGTCTCTGAAACTTGGACAAGCAGTTTTGAACTGAACAGCCCATGTGAGATAAAGACCGTCCAGTTCAACACCAGACAGGTGTCTACCCTACTTCTTCTTCACTGCACCCCCAAGATGGTCAAAACCTTCAATTGTTAAAGTGAATATGGACTGTAAACAAAAAACAAACAAAGAAAACAAAAAAGTGTGTAGGGCACACTGGAAACCACACCAGGTCAGAAGTTAACAAGGACCCTACATTTATGCACTACGTATGCATGGGCCTCATCGGAGGCTTGGGACTAGTGATGGGCGAATTTATTTGGCAGGTGCGAATTTGCGGCAAATTTGCGCAATTCGATTCGGCCGCGAAAATTCGCTGGGGAAAATTTTTCAGTGAAGCAAAATGGCGCAAATTCGCCCATCACTATATGGAACATTTCCCAGAAGTTGTTTGAGCTTTCTCTTGAACCATGACTACCCACTAGTTCCTTAATCACTGGAACTTAGTAAAATACACTTAAAGCGGTTTCTGTCATCACAAATGGAGCATGTTCCTTGGAAAAATAGCTATAACATTCTATATGTCGCCATGTGACCTTGTTGTCCTTGACTAGCTTCCTCAGGTTGAAGGATAAAAGCATGAAAGGAACGATAGTATTTCATTTGGTTTGTGCTGGAGAGGTAGCATTTCATCTTCTATAGTGACAATTTACTTTATATACATCAGAAGCCGCAGGGTTCAGTGTCCTGAAAATATAAGATTCACAATGATACTGTTCTCAGGATGCTATTTTGTCACCATTCAGGCCTATCTATTTTAAAAGCCAATTATAAAGCAAAATTAATGCAGCATGCACATTTGTTTTGCACATTATCCAGCATTTACTGACATTGAATGCATATGTTATTTGAATGCCACTGCTTTTTCTTTCTAAACTTGAAATAGGGCATTTGGGTACATCTTTCCATTGCAAATAACAGGCAAGCTGTGTACAATACAATAGTTTTAGTACTTAACCAAGGAGATAAACATATGTGATTCATGATTCATGTAGAACTATAGAATGTAAACCTTTCTCATATGAAAATAGGACATACATTGCCAAGACATAGCTTCTGTGTCAGTGCTGGTTGGACAAAATGAAACTTGGAAAAAAAACTGTTACTGGTTTTTAAATTGTGTTCACATGGGCCACATTGCATGTCAGGTTGAGCCGATGCAGTTGTGGCCAGTGCACTGAGATTAGCGCAGTTGTGCTCTAACTTAAACATGAATTGGATACAATTGCGCTGAAAATTTTCCAAGTCTGTCTGGCATAATTTCCGCCATTCAGAAGAGAGTGACATTTGCACTTTTCACTTTCAGTGTAACTGAGTATATGAGCAATTGCCCATTCCATGACCTGGACAGAAACAGTTGTCCTGCAGCATTGTTCATTTATATGGTTGTGGGATGCTCGGTTTACTTACTACTAATATCATTTTGTTTTTTTACAGCTTTATATTTTGCAATGATACTGAAGAAAAAAATGTACTAATGTTCAATTTTTATCAAAAAATTCTCTTCTGTCTTGAATATATCTCTCCTATAAACAGAGGGAGGGGAATTGAAAAAAAGAAATAAGAAAAGAAAGAATTTGTCCTAGGATTAAAAATATATTGAAACATTTTCTCAAATAGTTTCCTCCCAATAATATCTCAAAATGAAAAGGAAGCAACATCCAGGGTAACTTTAAACAGAAATCTGTCTGTTTTATTCACAACAGAGTTTTGTAACAGGGCAACAGTACATAACAAAGATAGAAACTCAGAGATTAATGCTCTGTAACTATAAAGCCTGGAGACCTTCCTGACTGTATACAAAGGTCTCTTTGTTTAAGCTTTAGCCACCCTTAGGCTGTTTATTCCAAATAAACACATATCTGGCTCTCCATATAATTTTCATATCTCCCTGCTTCAGCAAGAAAGTACCTCACACACTTCATGCTACCTGCTCCTTTCCTCCAGGTGATAAGTCATAGGCTAGTTGATCTCACAGAGCATTCTGGGAGATCTGTACCTTCTCTCTAGTGTTTTCCCAGACACTGTGCCACATTTACTGCAGAGAATCTCAGAGCAGTAACCTCAAACAAAATAGTCAAGTATGAAAAAATGTGAGGAAAAATATTTCCTTCCCAACTCGACATTTGATACAGAGACAAAATACTCAAACTGGCTTTTTATATTTTGCATTAATAAGAAAAATGTACTTAAACATGATGGTAAATAGGCCATAAATTGTAAAATATAAAAGATGTTTTAAGGGAAAAGGATTTTCTATAAGAGCTTCTGCTTCTTCATTTGGTAGTAGTTTGTAGAGATCTATGACAGGGTTAGTGTGTGTCTTATAATCTAAACCTCAAATTATTTTATCAATATGTAACTTTGTGCATGGGGCGTACAATCCCATGTATACGACACAAGTTTCATAAGACATATTTCTTATAAATTTTCCTGTAGTTCCCCTCAAATGGGAAAAGGCTAAATAAAGGCCCCATATGCCACAGCATTACAAAAATAGGTTGCATGGAGTTGGCAGGGAAGATAATGGATTTCACATGTCAGTTCCAGGTAAAACATGTGTGGGAGCAGGTTGCCATTGTGTCCAGTTATTTGTCAAAGATGAGAGGGCCTATTTATGAATACTCAGCACATTTGCAGTTGCGCATGCCTTGGCGCAGTCATTACGTGAAAAAATGCAATTGATAAAGGGTACTTGGTCTTAAGCTGCTCCTTGCACTTTTGCTCATACCACCTGCTCTTGCAAATCATGCACAGTGCGTCTAGTGATGCAGGGGAACCCTCAAAGTTGCTGGTGGCTCCAAGGTTTCCACAGCGGCCTGTGTTAATTGGTGCAGCAAACTTGCACCAATGAATCAGGCACAGATGGCATTTTGACGCCAAGTGCAAGAAATGACAACACCTGAACAACTAAGATTTCTAATAACGCCCACTAACATTGAAGAACACTTGCAACTTTGGGTGTAATATTGCCCACATCACTACTTTGTGGCCACAATTACTGTATGCTGGAATTGTGGGGAAAATCGCTGTATTGTGAAAAGCATGACAACCTCTGGCTGATATTGCACTGTGCAGTTGTGAATGACCCCTGCGGTATATATGAGGTTTGTCATATCTACTGATAGCAGACCAGACACATATATGTATTACCCACTGGTGGAATTTTGCAGCCAGTAGTGTAACTTGCATTTGTGCCAAGCATTAGAGCTCTAGGTACAGTAATTGACACTAACTACATACAAGAATACAAAAGGTATCAGTAAGTTGCCCTTGAGCAAGCTGAATAGAAATCATTACATTACTATCAGTAAATGTGTTTGTTCCTTCCACAGCAATCTTACCAATTGTCTCATTTCCATTTAAATCATGTTTCTTTTAATAATGAAATGGGGGGAAAGTGTTGTATTTCATCCCCTTCTCTTGTATGCGGCTAAGTAATGTAGCCAGTTCATCCATCACAGAAATGCCAATAATATAATATTGTTATTATTGTTGTGCACCAATGGATTGGATCAACAATATACAGAGATATCCAAGTGCAGTGACCTCCTGTCATTTCAATTATTTAATCTGTAATACAGTGGCACATACATGGGAGCAAGTTAAGGGCCTAAAGCTGTCCATTACCTACCAAATTGCCCAGCAATCAAAGTGTTTAGCCTTCATGGCATACAACCTTATAATATGAAGATTGTCAACACACACACATAGGTGTCCATGTCCATTATTGGATGAACAAGCTAATGCAAAACGGGATGACACATACCAATCCCATCAGGTTGGTTAAGAACCCCACATCATTCTGATCTTACTGGAAGCTGATATATTGAGTAGGAATGGAGAGCAATGGGATGGAGAACAAATGAGTTGGAAACCAAGTAAACAGGTCAGACATGGCCATCTATATACCACTGTCTTTAATACATACCCAAACCCTTCCCTGGTTCAAATTCCAAATTATTTTGCCATATCTATACCTCTGAGACTAGAGAGTTGACCTGTTATCTCTAATGGGGACTCATACCACCCCACCCCTTAAATAATCCTTGTGTGGTTCTGCAGAAGATGTAGAAATAACCCATTTTGTCAATATACTTATGAATGAAAAGAACTCTTTATAAACATTTTATTTTATGGACTATGAAAGTGTTTTCAGTAGTTTTTTGGTACATTATTTGGCCAGGTTTCCTTAGTGTATAACAAAGTAAAACAATGCAGGCAAAGTCACACTTCTATAGATACAGGAGTATCCAGGAGAGCAGAAATTGTTCACACTAAATATCACTGGCCTTAAGGCCTCCATATACACTTTTTGGGGACAAAGCCAAGCAGGTTGGGAATGTCTGGTCTATATCATTATCATTAGCTTTCTGTGTTTTCAGCTATATAGTATAACTGAAAAAGCAACTGTTAATCTTTTGTCAGCTACAGCTATACCACAACCTCATTTATTAGGAGTTTTCAGTTCTTTATGGATATCAGGCCCCAAGTTAGACGTCTCGGCATTTGAAGAAACTCTCCGTTGATTTTATATGCTTCCTAATAGGGAAAACATAAGATATTTATTTCCAAAATTATTATGCGAGGTGTAGTATTTTTCTCACTTGTTATTGTTACAACAACATTGGATATTTCAAATAGATTTTTAAACATTCTTTGCATGTACGACTAATATAGAAATACATACAGGCACGTACATTTCACGGATTATACTGGCTGCTTTAATAAGCCTATTCTGTGGCAAGGAAACAACTAAAATAGCCCTGGGAACAAATGTAATGTTATGCCGAGTCATTTTTGTATTGCAGCTTTTCAAGTTTCCTAGAAGAGGACATACATTGCAAATAAATGTCATATATAATTGCCACTTCCCCAGTATATGCCGACATATATAGCACACAGACGTGACATATCAGTGAATCCTCCTATAATCCTCACTTTTTTGCTTTACTCAGATGTGTCATGTTCCTATAACCAACACTGCAGTAGCTATCAATCAAAATGGACTAATCCCCTCCATTGTATAGTAACAACATCTGAATTCTGGTAAAACAAAACTAACTAGAATTAATTTATATATCGTTCCAGGTGCATAAGGCCTTCTCCCTGGAGTGCTAGCTGTCAGTACTGTTACCTTTAGCTCCTTCTATCAAATGAATGAGCCATTTAATTTGTGCAGAAATACTGAGAATATCCCTGTCTTCTAGAGAATTGGCATTGCTGTTGTGGTCTATATTGACTTTGTCTACTGGCTTCTGCTACATAGCTCATTTCCAAACCAATTAATATGAAGTTGTTTCCATTCAGCAACAAGAACATTATTAGTGAAGTTGGACACTGATATTAGGGCTCAGACCTGGCTTGATGTCAACAAGTGATACATTGGGTTGAGGTCAGGGCTCGCTGTAGGCCAGTGAAGTTCTTCAAACCCATTTTGTACAGACCTCACTGTGTGCATGGGGTATACAAACTGTGGCCATAAATGACAGAATTGTCAAGAATGTCATTGTATGATGTAGCCTCAAGGTTTGACTTTACTGGAACCAGGGGTCTCAGCCCAAACCATGGAAAACAGTGCCATACCATTATTGCTCCTGTTCCAATCTTTTCTGTTGGTATGATACAATCAGGCAGGTATCGTTCCCCTGGCATCTGCCTTACCCAGACTACCATATGGTGAAATTCTGTTTATCTTTCCAGAGGAGAGGTTTCCACTGCTCCAGAGTCAATTGCAGTGACCTTTGACACCACTGCAGCTGATGCTAGGCATATGAACATGATGATATTAGGCCCGCTTGTTTCTGACCACCCGTAAACAGCCAACGCCCCCTATTAATAGTTCTTGTGCTGACATTGTTTCTGGAGACAGTTTTGAAATAAGTTTCAACTGAGAACATGTGTTACGGGGCCCGGGACATCGTTGCACTCTTTCTCCCAGTTGCACCGGCTCCCAGACCTGTCTTCTGAAGCTCGCAGGCAGACACATTATGCGTTCAGGTGCACACATGCTCACTGATGTCTGCCACACTCAGCGCCGTGTCATGATGTCAGTGGACACGCTGGAGTCACTCTTGGTGCCAAGATTCAAGATAAAAAACTTCTTGCTGTTTTCTATGCCCAAGATGGCTCTGGTGATACAGTTCCTGCCTAAGCCTTTGTAATTTTTCCTGTTTGCCTGGTTTTTCATTCCTGCCTGTTTTCTGACTACATAATCTTGCTGCCTGCCCAAGACCTTTGCCTTTTTGGCTTTTCTGTACCGCATTTCTCATTCAAATTCTTCAGTGTCAGGTTCTCCCTGTCAGTCTACAGCAGAAAGTTCCAGGGCCCCAAAAGGGCATCTGTGAAGACTTGTCCTGGTAGGGCTCTCCTGGTGCTAAAGAGTGTTAGGGCAAGGCCAGATGTGGCGTTTTTACGTTGCGTTTTTAAAAAAGCTCTGCCAGGCGTAAATACGCCACCGAAACCACACGCGACCGTAAATATATGTGTTTTTCATGAGTTTTTCAGCACAAAGGTTTCTTTGCACATGCACTTCTCATTGTTCTCATTCCCCATATTCCTCTGGCTGGAAATAGAAAATAAAAAAGCTATTTACATGCAAAATGGAGCAGGAATAATTGTCATGTCACCGGCCTAATACGCCGTAAAAACGTATACGCGTCATTTATCTCGTGAGAATTTGGACGCCATATTTAAAATACTCTGTGTACTTACATAAAGTGTGGTTTCAAACTTGCAGATCCCATAGAGTCTATTGATTTGGTAGTTTCTTGACGTATTGATGTTACTGCTGAAAAACCCCAATACTGGCGTCCCGTTGCGGATTTCGGCTTGCAAGCACCCTGTGAGAATTACCATAGCGCATTTTTCATTAGTTTCAGTGGTAGGGCAGTTTATGCGTATTTACACCTGACGGAGCTTTTTTTAAAATGCAACATAAAAACACCACATCTGGCCTTGGCCTTAACCCTCACGCAGTCTCAAGGGTTTCTATTCTACAGATTGTAACAACATGTAAAGGCCTCCATACACGGGCCGATAAAACCTGCCGACAGGCCGAGTTGGTAGCCTATTCTGTGTGTGGGGCCATCCGACTGGCGTCCCCGATCGATATCTGGCCGAAATTCAGATCATGGTGCATTTGTTCATTGATGCGGTCCCGCGATCTGACCGCATGTTGCCTCCATTCTGATCCGATCGTGTGAATATAGGGGAGAGATCTGCTAGTTTGGTGCGGATCTCCCTCTGTATGGCCACCTTTAATGTCCAGACGCTATTGGCTAAAAATGTTACAGCCCAAATAGTGAAATGGCACCTTTCGCTATACATAGTGATGCTGCCACCATTAGTGCATCATGGCACAAGGACGCTATTTATGACAGTTCTGTTTTTGGTGTGATGCTTGGACATCATTTTGCCATTGTACTTGTACAGTTCTGTTCCCGAGTTCTCTTGTGAATTACTTGCTGACTTCAAATTGTTCATCTCTAAAGGATTATGACAGGGAAGCAAATATTCTTACTTCCTGATTCCTGGAAAAGTGATATGATAAAGCTGTCATTATTAGAGCAAACATCCAGGCATTTCTCAAGGATTGGAAATCACTTCTAGGCATTCAAGAATATACCAATAGAGTAGGTGGGCAACACAATTCCTCGAAAGATAGGTATGAGAAGGGTGGAGTTGAGAAAAATGGAGTGAAAATACAAAGATGGCATAAATCTAATCCCATTTTTGAACCATTTATAATCCCCACCATAAAGAAATTAAATCTTTATTGAATAAACACTGGAAAACATTGAAAAATTGGACCCCATTTTTGATTGCTTTCTAGACGAATATCCAGTTTCGTTTAGGAGGGCACGTAATATAAAAAATATATTAGCCCCTAGCAAAAGGGAGAAGACCCCCAAAATAAATCTCCAATCGATCTCACATATCACAGGTATATATAGATGTGGGAGAAAACGTTGTATCACTTGAAAATTTGTAGATTGCTGTAAGGAGATTACTTCTTCTACTAATGGTAACACCTTTCATCTTTTTCTTCTTTTTCACTTTGTTATTCATCTACAGTACTTACCTGTGGCTGTAAATTACAATACATAGGACAGACCAAGTGGAAATTAAAAGATAGATTTAGGGATCATAGGAGAAAAAATTTGACAGATCTTATTGACTCTCTAAACATTTTTATGACCTTCATAGAGGGGACCCTTCTAGCCTACAAGTTTTAGGCATTGAGAAATGAACTGAGAGTATCAGTAATGTAACTAGAGGGGGGAGAGCCCTGGAATGGGACGTGCAGCCGCCCACCCCCCTCCGTATGCCCAGAACTGCATGGAATTTGAGCTGCTGGGAGGCTCTGAGGGGGTGCGGGCCCTGGCCCAATCGCACCCCCTGTTCCCCCGGTAGTTATGGCACTGGAGAGTATGGCTAAATTTAATCCATCCAATGAATTATCAAGCGAGAAAATTATTGGGTTTATAAATTACACACCTAAAAACCTCATGGTCTTAATGAATTATCTGATTTTGTAGTAGTTTAATGATCTTCATTCATCAATTTCTTAAATAGTTAGTGTGTATATATAAACAATAAATAAACAGGTTTTTATTGTTTTCTTATTATATAAAAATATATATTTTATATAATGAATATTCAAATATTGTTTATTGTAAACGCTCCACTGTTGGTGAATATCAGAGTCTAATTATTACTAAGATAGGCAATTTAAACTTCCAAAAAATTGATTACTATGGTTATAATACAGTATATGTCACAAAATGTAGAGCTCCATGACTGATAGGAAAGCGTTGCTAGGCATCTATAGTAATGCTAATATACATAGACATACATATTTGTGGTCTAAACTAAGAATTAGTTACCAAAACAACACGATGATCAGGAAGCAGTACACCGCCTCTATAGTATTGCTTAAAAACTTTAGACATGCACAGTTTTAATTAAGCCAGATGAGCTTAAAAAAATAAATACATTTTGGCACATGCACATTTGCCAAATAGAAGCGTTAAGGGCCATTGTATTTGCGGGCAGCAACGTAATGACCAGGAAGCGTTGCCCGGCCTCCACAGCACTGAGAAACTTCCTGTGACTTGAACATTTGGAAATCAACCGGATTGGTTGTAATTTGTGGCATTTGCCAAATTGAAGCCGAGACAGAAGCCATTTTACTTGTGGGCAAAATTCACCTGATTGATGGTAATTGGAGCACTACTTATACAGAATCCACCGTGTGACTCTGACATCACTGTTGGATAGCGGAGTGACTTTTCTGCCTCAAGAAATTTTTATTTCAAGAGGCATTATATTTATTTTATAACTTTGAAGAAGTCACCTTGAGTGACGAAACGCGTTGGTATTTGGACTTGAATCTTTGGAAAGCACATTGATGGAAATTAAATCTTCCAATTGTGTTGTTATACACTATTGATGCCTGCAAATATTGTTAGTGCATTATATCTACAATTATTAAATTATTTATGAAGATTTTACACGAGGGGAGTGCGCCCTTCTTATTATCTATTTTCATATTGTTCTTGACTTTGATTTTGGATTTCCCCTTGTACTGCGTTTGATTACTACTGACACTTCTGGATTGACCTCTGCTTGACTGTGCTCCTTGCTACCAGTCCTAGGACATGGCCTGACTGCTCTGAGGTGACAACAGTATAACACATGGCCAAATTGTATGACGTTTTTCATCATTCTATTCAAATATGAAATAAAAAAGTAACCAAAAATGTATACTTCCCTTGGGTTTTTTTAAGGGATTCTGTCATGATATTTATGGTGTATTTTTTGTTTCTAAATGACACTGTTTACACTGCAAACAATTCATGCTACAATATAAAATTTCATTCCTGAACCAACAAGTGTATTTTTTTTGGTTGTAATATTGGTGTGTAGTCGGCTATCTCAGGTCATTTTGCCTGGTCATGTGCTTTCAGAAAGAGCCAGTACTTTAGGATGGAACTGCTTTCTGTCAGGCTATTGTTTCTCCTACTCAATGTAACTGAATGTGTGGCAGTGGGACCTGGATTTTACTATTGAGTGCTGTTCTTAAGGTCCCCATATATGCAAAGATTTTTCATTGGTGAACGATCGATTTCAGTGCAATCCGACCAATCCATCAAATTATTGAGAGGTTAGTGCGTATTGAACTATCGTGCATTTTATGATTTTTCATCCGACATCTGTCAGAAAATTGATCGGCCAGGTTAAAAAATGTTTACCGGTCCCAGTGCAATCTATATTGCACTGGGCAGCTACCCTCAGTTTTCCTGTCAATATTGCTTGAAATGGTCTTTTTAGTTGATGGACAAATAGTACATTTAAACGATCGCTTTGAGATGGTGTCACGATAACGAAAAGATCTTTTAAAAATCTTTACATCTATGGCCAGCTTTAGATCTACCAGGCAGCTGTTATCTTTTGTTAGGGAGCTGTTATTTGGTTACCTCCCCTGTTCTGTTGTTAGTAGTAAAGAGTGACTGAAGTTTATCAGAGCACAAGTCACATGACTGGGGGCAGCTGGGAAACTGACAATATGTCTAGCCCCATGTCAGAATTCAAAATGAAATATAAAAAATGGTGAATTCTGCTGTAGCAGCACTATATATATCAGTCCACGAAAGCACTCACAGCAGTTGCCATCAAGCGTGTATCAAAAAGTAATTTATTGGTGCATGGTATATCAACAAGTTTCGGCTCACATAGAGCCGTCGATCCTGACAACGGCTCTCTGTGAGCCGAAACGCGTTGATATACCATGCACCAATAAATTACTTTTTGATACACACTTCATGTAAGCGACTGCTGTGAGTGCTTTCGTGGACTGCTACAATTATTTTTGGTTAGCACCCGGCAAATGATTATGTGAATGGTGAGTGCCGATAATCTCTACACACACACACACACACACACACATATATATATATATATATATATATATATATATATATATATTTTATATGTATAAAAAAATTCTTGTGACAACAACACTGAAAAATATCAATATTTGCAAAATAATTTTCCAAATTTTAGAAAATCATCCCTAGTTTTGGTTTAATTTGTTTGGTTGTATTTGGTATGTAATACTACGTTATTTATGCTACTACTACTACTACTACTACTACTAATAATAATAATAATAATAAATTGCAAGTTGTAATCTTCCATGGTTCCTCTAAATTTCACAATATGTTGTTTTTAAATTCAAGGTTTGCTTTTTCCATCTTAATGGTCAGAGTAAATGCCACTGCTTGTATTTGCTAATATGACAAGACAATTGTATCAACCAATATACAAGTAAAGATTGACAAGCCCTTGTGGTCATGCTTGTCTGGATGACCTTAAATATAACCTTTCTATTTTTTTTTTTATTCTAAGGAAATGTGATCATCGATGGTTCCATTGTATCTCCTCTAGAGAGCAATCAGGCAAGCCTTTCTATTTGCTACAGTGACCTTTCTATACGTCCTTAAGTGGTTTTCTCTAGAGAACACATCTTAGCAGCCCAACCTAATATAGAAATAATAAATTAGCTGGATCAACACAATGACTATTTAGGCTTTCTGTTAGATTGTAGCTGCCATTAAAAGGATACCATCATTACCAAATTCCCCTGCCTACAATCCTATTTTTTTTTTCATACAGATTTCCATTTTGCTGATTTAATGTGTATAAGATTCAGTCATCCCTCTGTTGTTCCTCCAAATATTCCCACACCAGTTGTACCCTGCCATACTCTCAGATTCCCACAACATACTCTTTTTCAGGTCCATGAATTAGGCTGTCCCACCAAATAGGGGTGGATAGGAGTGAGCATGCAATGTGACTTGCAGACTATAGGATCACATGTCCTAAACATGAAGTTTTTAGTTGCTCTGCCAACTCTAAGTCCATTCAGTACTTAATTTGCTAGGTATTGGACCAGGTCATGTCCAGAATGCTCATGACCTGGCGTTTTCTGGATAACGGATATTTCCTTAATTTGGATCTCCGTACCTTAAGTCTACTAGAAAATAATATGAACATTAAATAAACCCAATAGGCTTTTTTTTCTTCCAATAAGGATAAATTATATCTTAGTTTGGATCAAGTACAAGCTAATGCTTTATTATTACAGAGAAAAAGAACATAATTGTGACAAATAGTTTCCCTGGTGGTCTAGTGGCTTACCTGTTGGCATGCAGGGGTGTCCGTCATGCCTTCATGGGGGACGCCCACCGCCTGCGTCGGATTCCTTCCAGCGCCGGTTCTGCTATGGTGCGCATGGCCGCGCGTGCCCCTTTGCTCGTCCAGAACCTGTAGCTTTGCTCCTCACTTAATAAGACCTGGCGGCATCCAATTAGCCAAGGGCTCCTCCCAAGGTGAAAGGCGGCTGTTAAATTTTCGTTTTCATAGTTCTACCTGCAGCTTATCACTGATTAGTTGCTATAAGTTACTGTCTAACTCAGTCTAGATGGACCTAGATTGGCAGGTCTTATCAGCCTGTGTATGTAGCAGTAATTCAGGTAACGCTTCTGTTACATTTGTAATTCCAAACATTACAATTGTAAAGAAATTGTAAAAAATACAATTATGTCTGGGCACAGTGGCGTAACTAGACCCCTTAGGGCTCTGGTACGGAAATTGACAACTGGGTCCCCTTAACCCCCGCTGCCCCCCCACCCTCATGCATTGGGCTGGAACACAGCATTAATGGCCTGATGTCAGTTCTTATGCAGTGTTGCCCCGCCTCCTGGCAAGATCCTGGAACCCCATTGGGCAGAATAGCCACATTGGAACGTTGCTCCCTGGTCTCTGACTGTACAACAGCTGCCAGAGAGGGGGGACAGGGCAGGGCCCGCCAAAACCAGGAGCATTTGGAATAAAAAAAGAACTGTTTGCGCAGAAAAGTGGGCACGGCGGATTACATCTCTTTGTCATTATGTCAAGTCTTGGTGCAGGAAGGAAGGGTTTGGGTTCCTAGAGCACTGGGCTGACTTTTCGTTGGGGTACAACCTATACAGCCGTGACGGTTTGCACCTCAATGGAAGGGGGTCCGCGGTGCTAGGGGAAAGAATGGCTAAGAGGTTGGAGGAGTGGGGTGGGTGAGAGAAAGGATTATGGGGAAGCTAGTGTAGACGGGGCAGTGGGGTTAGTAAGGGGTCATGGGGGAGGAGTGAGGGGGGCATACAGTTTACCAGCTAAGGAGGTCCCTCTGTTACAAGGAAAACAGAATAATACTAACTTAACGTATAATTCTTCACTAAGTAATGCACATTTCAAAAGTACAAGTAGTAACCTCCGCTGTATGCTGGCAAATGCACGGAGTTTGTCAGGTAAAATGGGAGACCTAGAATTAATTGCATGCTCTAAAAATTATGATATAATTGGTATCACTGAGACCTGGTGGGATGAAACATGTGACTGGATTGTGAATTTATATGGTTGCACCCTTTTTAGGAGGGACAGAGGGATTAAAAAGGGTGGAGGAGTGTGTTTGTATGTAAAGCCTGAATTAAAGCCATGCGCTAAAGAAATAAAAATAGCTGGCACTGGTGAGGGTGTAGAATCACTCTGGGTAGAGATTTCGACTGGGCAAAAGGTATCAAAAAGAATTATCATTGGTGTATGCTATAAACCACCTCGTATAAGTGTCGAGTATGAAGCCCAGCCACTTTTGCAGATACAAGCGGCTTCACAGCTGGGTCAAGTTATTGCTATGGGTGACTTCAATTATCCAGACATTGACTGGGGTAATGGGGTTGCTAAGACAGAAAAAGCTAGTAGGTTTGTAAATATGCTGAATGACAACTTTTTATTCCAGCTCGTTCAAGAACCTACTTGGAATAACTCTCTTTTGGACCTTGTAATAACTAACAATACTGAACTCATCTCTAACATTTGTGTGGGTGAGCATTTAGGGAATAGTGATCATAACATGGTCTCCTTTGAGATTCTGTTGCAGAAGCAATTCTATAAGGGAGTAACTAAAACACTAAATTTCAGACGTGCAAACTTTGACAGTATAAGGGCATCTCTGCAACATATTAAGTGGGAAATGCTTTTCACAGGGTTAAACACAGAACAAAAATGGGAAGTCTTTAAAATGCTGCTTAATAAATATACTTGTCAGTATATTCCACTTGTAAGCAAGGAACGTCGTTGCAAAGCCAAACCTTTTTGGTTCAATAGAAGCGTTGGTGTTGAGGTGGGTAAGAAAAGACGTGCTTTTAAGGCTTTCAAGTTAGCTGGTACAGCCGAAACATTTATAAGGTACAAGGAGGCCAATAAATCATGCAAAGAAGCTATAAGGCAAGCTAAAATTGCTATAGAAAAGGATATTGCAGCAAGCAGTAAAAAAATCCAAAATTATTTTTTAAATATGTCAATAGTAAAAAAATGAAGCAGGAAGGGGTGGGACCCTTACTATCAGAGGGGGGTCAGCTGGTTGATGAAAACAAAATAAAAGCGCAGATTCTGAACTCGTATTTTTCATCTGTCTACACAAATGAAGAACCAGTAAGTGAAGGTTTCCTTCTTAACACTCCCAATTCTAGTAATACAACTAATGATGCATGGTTCACACATGAAGAAATTCAAAAGAGACTTGAACATGTTAAGATTAACAAAGGTCCAGGGCCAGATGGTATTCATCCCAGGGTAATTAGCGAGCTTAGCTCTGTGATTGCCAAACCTCTTTACTTAATTTTTCAGGATTCATTGAGATCTGGCATAGTGCCGAGAGACTGGCGAATTGCTAATGTGGTGCCTCTATTCAAAAAAGGATCCCGTTCTCAGCCTCAAAACTATAGGCCAGTTAGTCTGACGTCAGTATTAGGAAAGCTTTTCGAAGGGTTAATAAAGGATAAGATACTGGACTTCATAGCAAATCATAATACTATGAGTTTGTGCCAGCATGGTTTTATGCATAATAGATCTTGCCAGACTAACTTAATTTCTTTTTACGAGAATGTAAGTAGAGACCTCGATTCTGGGATGGCAGTGGATGTGATTTACTTAGACTTTGCTAAAGCATTTGATACAGTGCCACACAAAAGGTTACTGGTTAAATTAAGGAATGTTGGCCTGGAACATAGTATTTGTACCTGGATAGAGAACTGGCTAAAAGATAGACTACAAAGAGTGGTGGTAAATGGAACATTTTCTAATTGGACCAGTGTTGTTAGTGGAGTACCGCAGGGCTCTGTACTAGGTCCCTTGCTTTTCAACTTGTTTATTAATAACCTAGAGGTGGGCATTGAAAGTACTGTTTCTATTTTTGCAGATGATACTAAATTGTGCAGAACTATAGGTTCCATGCAGGATGCTGCCACTTTGCAAAGTGATCTGTCTAAACTGGAAAACTGGGCAGCAAACTGGAAAATGAGGTTCAACGTTGATAAATGCAAGGTTATGCACTTTGGCAAAAATAATATAAATGCAAGTTATACACTAAATGGCAATGTGTTGGGAGTTTCCTTAAATGAAAAGGATCTAGGGGTCTTTGTAGATAACACGTTGTCTAATTCTGGGCAGTGTCATTCTGTGACTACTAAAGCAAATAAAGTTCTGTCTTGCATAAAAAAGGGCATTAACTCAAGTAATGAAAACATAATTATGCCTCTTTATAGGTCCCTGGTGAGGCCTCATCTGGAGTATGCAGTTCAGTTTTGGACTCCAGTCCTTAAGAGGGATATAAATGAGCTGGAGCGAGTGCAGAGACGTGCAACTAAATTGGTTAGAGGGACGGAAGACTTAAATTATGAGGGTAGACTGTCAAGGTTGGGGTTGTTTTTCTCTGGAAAAAAGGCGCTTGCGAGGGGACATGATTACACTTTACAAGTACATTAGAGGACATTATAGACAAATGGCAGGGGACCTTTTTACCCATAAAGTGGATCACCGTACCAGAGGCCACCCCTTTAGACTAGAAGAAAAGAACTTTCATTTGAAGCAACGTAGGGGGTTCTTCACAGTCAGGACAGTGAGGTTGTGGAATGCACTGCCGGGTGATGTTGTGATGCTGATTCAGTTAATGCCTTTAAGAATGGCTTGGATGATTTTTTGGACAGACATAATATCAAAGGCTATTGTGATACTAAACTCTATAGTTAGTATAGATATGGGTATATAGAATTTTAATTAAAAGTAGGGAGGGGTGTGTGTATGGATGCTGGGTTTTCATTTGGAGGGGTTGAACTTGATGGACTTTGTCTTTTTTCAACCCAATTTAACTATGTAACTATGTAACTAACTATGTAACTAACTATGTAACTATGTAACATTGCACTGATAGCAAATTCAATAATGGTCACATTAATATTATAAAATGATTTTGCTCTGATTTAATGGGAAATGATACCCTACTGCTATCTACTCTTTCTGGCAACAATGTGGGGATTAAAGGGATACTGTCATAGGAAAAAATTCATCAGTTAATAGTGCTGCTACAGCAGAATTCACCATTTTTTATATTTAATTTTGAAATATGACATGGGGCTAGACATATTGTCAGTTTCCCAGGTGCCCCAGTCATGTGACTTGTGCTCTAATAAACTTCAGTCACTCTTTACTGCTGTACTGCAAATTGGAGTGATATCACCCCCTCCCTTTTTCCCCCAGCAGTCCAACAACAGAACAATGTGAATGTAACCAGATAGCAGCTCCCTAACACAAGATAACAGCTCCCTGGTATATAAGAACAACACTCAATAGTGAAATCCAGGTCCCAATGCGACACATTCAGTTACATTGAGTAGGAGAAACAACAGCCTGCCAGAAAGTAGTTCCGTCCTAAAGTGCTGGCTCTTTCTGAATGCGCATGACCAGGCAATATGACCTGAGATGGCTGCCTACACACTTACTGGTTTAGGAATGAAATTTTATAATATAGAGTGAATTATTTGCAGTGTAATTTATAATTTAATAAGATTAGTTTTCCACCTGATGGTATAAATTTAAAGAACAAAATGTCTCTCCTTAATGAATAAAACATTATTTACTAGGATTTATTAGTTTGATATCTGAGGGACCAGGGGTATAACTTTTGATCCCCAAGGCTCCCTGTCCTTTTTCCATGTTAGTTCTATGGCCCCTTCCGTGCTGATCCCCTTGCACCAGTGCCAGCATATAAATGCAGAGACGGTTGCAACTTGTTACTTGGCCACGTTGAAACGTTGTTCCCTGGCCTCTGCCCCTACAACAGCTGCCAGAGGGGGGGACAGGACAGGGCCCGCCAAAAGCAGGAGGAATTAGAGCGAAAAAATAACTGTTCACACCATCTCTCCCTACTATACCTGCTATCCCACAGTCCCTTCCTAGAGGCTATTATCCCACTGTTACTATAGGCACCATCTCTCCCTACTATACCTGCTATCCCACAGCCACAGTCCCTTCCCAGAGACTATTATCCCACTGTTACTATAGGCACCATCTCTCCCTACTATACCTGCTATACCACAGTCACAGTCCCTTCCCAGAGACTATTATCCCCACTGTTACTATAGGCACCATCTCTCCCTACTATACCTGCTATCCCACAGTCACAGTCCCTTCCCAGAGACTTTTATCCCACTGTTACTATAGACACCATCTCTCCCTACTATACCTGCTATCCCACAGTCCCAGTCCCTTCCCAGAGACTATTATCCCACTGTTACTATAGGCACCATCTCTCCCTACTATTCCTGCTATCCCGCAGCTACAGTCCCTTCCCAGAGACTATTATCCCACTGTTACTATAGGCACCATCTCTCCCTACTATTCCTGCTATCCCACAGTCCCTTCCCAGAGACTATTATCCCACTGTTACTATAGACACCATCTCTCCCTACTATACCTGCTATCCCACAGTCACACTCCCTTCCCAGAGACTATTATCCCACTGTTACTATAGGCATCATCTCTCCCTACTATACCTGCTATCCCACAGTCACACTCCCTTCCCAGAGACTATTATCCACTGTTACTATAGGCACCATCTCTCCCTACTATACCTGTTGTCCCACAGTCACACTCCCTTCCCAGAGACTATTATCCCACTGTTACTATAGGCACCATCTCTCCCTACTATACCTGCTATCCCACAGTCACACTCCCTTCCCAGAGACTATTATCCCACTGTTACTATAGGCACCATCTCTCCCTACTATACCTGTTGTCCCACAGTCCCTTCCCAGAGGCCAATATCCCCACTGCTTTGCTGACTGCACATGCATGAGATTATTATGTGATACATTGTTTTCCTTTACCACACTTTCCAGAACTGTTTAAAGGGTCCCAAATACAGCTCTACCATATCATAACAGTGTAATTTACATAACATTTTCAATGATGACATTTAATTATCTTGCTTAGTCTTAACAGAATTATCTTCTGCATTGCTGATAACGTCATAGTAATGGATGAGAGGGTCTTTTCCTTTTTTTCTTTTTTTTACTGTCTTCTATTTTAATTGTGAAATCTATAAAAGCCATAAAATGCCAATGAGTTTTATTTTCCACTTGAATGGTTAAGTAATATTATTGCATTTCCACAGCTCTTAAAGCTGGCCATAGATGTTGAGGTTTTTAAAAGATCAGATCCTGATCGTGAGAACACGATTTTCTCGGAACGATCGTACGAATTGACCATCAACTAAAAAGACCAATTTGCCAGGAAAACAAAGGGGAGCTGCCTGCTTGGCCCTGCAGACATAGATAGATTGCACTGGGACCAATAAAGACTTTTTAACCTGGCCGATCAATTTCCTGACAGATGTCGGCCGAAAAATCGTAAGATGTACGATCGTTCGAATCCCACTAACCGCACGATAATTTTGAAGGATTGGTCGGACTTCGATAAAATCGGTCTTGCGGCAAGAAGAATTGATGCGTCTATGGAGAGCTTAAGAGTGAGAGTAAAGACATATCACTTTAGAAATGTTCAATCAACAGTGACTGTCCTTAGAAATATCACTCCAAGCCAGGGCCACCATTAGAAATCACTGGGCCCGTATAACAAAATTTTTTGGGCGCTGTGGGAACCCGCCCACCACAGCCCACAAGCTCCACCCCAGATCCTGCCCACTCCACACCATGGTTAAAGGACCACACAGACATCAGTGCTAAAAAAGGTAACCCCACCCCCCCACACACACAAGTTATAAAAAGCTATTGATGGTCAGACCCCCCTTATAAGTTAAAAAAAACTGTGGTCCCAGGGCCCCCATTTTAAAAGGTTTAAAAAAGTTGGTCAGGGCCCCCTTCGAGTTAAAAAAAAATATATGGTGACCAGGGCACCGCTATAAGCAAAATATTTTGTAATAAAAGATTGGTGGCAGGGGCCTACAGACTATTACAATAATACATAGGTGGCCAGGGGATTAAAAAAAAACACACACACACATTGGTGTTCAATAGAACTGAACTCGTGGCTTTAGTATTTCAACTTCGCCTCCTTTCGTGAAGTCGGGTCATTTTTCTGCTTCAGGACTGGCTTTTCGGCGGTTCAGGACTTCGGAAGGGAGGCACGGCTTCAGCGCTGTCAAGGGGGCCCGGCTCTTTCAAAAAGTGCAACACAGCCCCCCTTCAGGCCCGGGACCGGTACAGTTGTACGGTACCCCCTGTGCCCCCCTAATGGAGGGCGTGCTCCAGAGATAGCATATTGATGGCATTATAACTGATAGTGGTACTGCATTTCCATTCAAAGAACATATCCTATTTCTGAGCAGAAACCTTTTGCTAAAAGTATTCTATAAAGAAACTTCCAACCTGCTAACCCAGATGTTACCACCCGTCTTCATGATACTATACTAAATTAAAATCAAAATCTACTTATAGATATAGAAAATGGAGAATACACTACATGAGATTTACAGGAAATTTGGTAAAAAAAAATTGTAAGTAAACTGTGAGAAAAAGTGAGAAAACAACTTCCTAAACAGAAATGTAATCTCACTTGCAATAAGAAACAGGATTGGAGACACTTATAAAGATAAATCAATTGCTATAAAGCCAGCGGATAACAGCGGTGGTAATGGTTCCAAACAAAACTAACAATTTATTCATGAGTAAAACATAATTAGAGAAAGAAAGTACATAAAGACTGTTAATCCAAATTAATCCTAATTATTTTTTAATAGCAAAATACAGAAATTGTTACATGAAGCTACGGAAGAAAGGAACATGAATAAGAGGAATAATATATTTTAAAGAAAGCTAGATGCCCAAATATTTTACTGCATCACAAAAATACATAAGAATAGTAAAAATCCCTCTGGAAGACCACTAATATCTGACTATCCAGATATTTATCAGAGCATTTAGATTAAATAATCCAGAACTATGTGATTTATTTACCCAGACAGCTACATGATTCAGCACAGGTTATACAGTTACTCTATTACAGGATAGTCAGTGGGCATACGTTTAGGAATATATTATATTTAGGAAAGTTGGATGTACTCATCAATTAGAGACAGTCAGGGTTTGTGGCCAGTTTCATGTTATTTAAATAGGAATAAAGAGCCACAGTTATTACAGCAGTAGATGTATAGGACCTGTTATCTACAATGCTTGCACCCAGGATTTTCCAAGAAAGGGATCTTTCCTTAATCTGGATCACCACTACTAAAAACTTTTAAAGGAGACATTTTGTATATTGTTTATATTCTTACTGTATATAATATTCAGGGGCGTGCCGCCAATGAGGCGAGCTGAGACGCTCGCCTCAGGCGGCAACGCCAAAGCGGTTTCCAGGGGCGGCAAAAAGCCGCTCCTGCACCTTTAAGAGCCGAATTTCCGGTTTTTAAACCGGAAATTCGGCTTTACTAATGCGAGAGAGCGCAATTGCGCTCTCCGCATTAGTGTTCCTGCCTCCCCTCCCGACAAGTAAGTCGGCGAGGGGGGGCGGCATTGCAGGAGCCGCCTCAGGCGGCGCTTAGGTCTGAATCGGCGCTGATAATATTCCCCGTTTATTAAAATATATATTGATGCAGAAAAGAAATATTTTGATAGCAAGTTACCGCCTAAAATATTAGCATTTCTTGTAGAATGATTTGAAAAGCTTTTGTTCTCCTTTATATCACATTGTTAAACTTTTTTTAATATATCTGCTAAGGATGCACCAAATCAATCATTTTCGATGAACTTTGTATCACAAAAAACATTTCTTTTCAGTTGTTCAGAGCCTTGGGGTTCGACTTTGCTGAGCCCTTAGGGCGAGATTTATTCATTTGTGTGTTCATGCTTTTGCTGCAATTCATGGAGTTTATTTTTCTGCAGTTGCATTTTTTTAAAAATGATACAGGGACCTGTTATCCAGAATGCTAGGGACCTGGGGTTTTCCTGATAAGGGATCTTTCTGTAATTTGGCTCTTCATACCTCAAGTCTACTAGAAAATCATGAAAATTAAATAAACCCAATAGGCTGGTTTTGCTTCCAATAACAATTAATTATCTTTGTTTGGATCAAGTACAAGGTACAAGATTTGGCAAAAACACAAAATAAAGCCGGATTGTTAAAATCTGCCGCTAAATGTAATTTCTAACCATTTCTCTTTACAGTTCTGCGCTAGAAGCTTATTTGGACCAGTTTGTACAAGTAATTTTGTCTGACAAACTTTATTGCAAAAATCAATGCAACAAATTTATTTCTGTAAACTATTTACACACCATAGCATAGGGTTGAGCAGAGTTAGCACGGTTGTCCCTTCATATGAAAGATGTGACTGGTGACAACTGTCTCTGCTTTTCTCTCTATCTATTTACACAGAGATGAATACATTAAATGCTAGCTAAGAGACCTGAACATCCAACACAATATGACACAGAAAAATTCTGTGCAGAAAAAAAGGTCTTGGGTCAGAATTATATGGCAGTCAAGGCCTTGCATCAAAATATTTGGTGGAATAACTGTTGTTTCCAGGGTTTTGTACAACTTGGCAGATTCAAGCCTAATATGGAAACCCATTATCCAGAAAGCTACGAATTACGGAAAGGCCATTTCCCATAGACTACATTTTATCCAAATAATCCAAATATTAAAAAATGATTTCCTTTTTCTCTGTAATAATAAAACAGTAGCTTGTACTTGATCCCAACTAAGATATAAGATATAATTAATCCTTATTGGAAGCAAAACCAGCCTATTTGGTTTATTTAATGTTTACATGATTTTCTAGTAGACTTAAGGTATGAAGATCCAAATTACAGAAAGATCTGTTATCCGGGAAACAGCAAGCTGGGGAATTGACAGAATGTCTAGCCCCATGTCAGATTTCAAAATTGAATATAAAAAAATCTGTTTGCTCTTTTGAGAAATGGATTTCAGTGCAGAATTCTGCTGGCGTAGCACTAATAACTAATGCGTTTTGAAAAAAACATGTTTTCCGATGACAGGATCCCTTTAAGTTTCAGAATGTCTATAACAGGAATGAGCCTGGCTTTAAAATTGCAAAGGGGGTCACTATCTTGGGTTCTGTTACAAGTGTCATTGACACTACACATGCTCAATGTGGTCTGGAAGGTGTTGAGAAGCTAAGCTTAGGGGTCAACACAAATCAAGCAGAAAATGAGGGCTTACCTATCATAGCTGATGATACAGGGCTGATTATCTATTCTAATCAGGTAACTGACAGCAGCACAGAGCATGTGTTATGAATGAGCAGAAAAGAAATCAGGGGCATATTTGGATTCACAGATCTTCCCTGCTAAAGGGCTGTGGTTGCCTTGGCTTGGTACAGAATCTCAAAACATTATGTGCACAATTTCTAGCCTTCTTTAAGCTTTTAAACTTTAGTTCTCAGACCCCATTGCACCAAGTGTGTTGGAAAGAAATCAGCGCAGGGTGTTCCTATAGTTGCAAAGGAGTAGACAAACCCTAAAACATGCAGTGCAGTTTAATTGCCTCCTGATAAAACTGACCTATGTGTGTGTGTGAATGTGATAAGGTCCTTAGATTGTAAACTCTACTGCAATGTTCCCCAACCAGTGGCTCATGAGCAGCATGTT
This sequence comes from Xenopus laevis, assembly GCF_017654675.1. NCBI lineage: Eukaryota > Metazoa > Chordata > Amphibia > Anura > Pipidae > Xenopus > Xenopus laevis. The sequence continues at coordinate 157,027,187 of NC_054373.1, forward strand.
GCTCACCAACTTATTGATGTTGCCCCCAGTGGCATCAAAGCAGGTGCTAATGTTTTAATTCTTGATTTGGAGGCATAAAAACCAAGTGTACTACCAAACAGAGCCTCCTGTAGGCTGTCAGTCCACATATAGGCTACCAAATAGCCAATCACAGCATTTATTTGGCACCCCTGGAACTGTTTTCATGCTTGTGTCGCTCCCCTTTTTACATTTGAATGTGGTTTGTGGGTAAAAAATATTGGGGACCCCCGTCTAATGGGCCAGGCATTGGTCTGATATGGCGTGTTCATCTTCTTAAGTGCAGATCAGTACAAATTACTTTGAATAGTATCAATAGCCAGGACTGTAGACCACACATCCCTTACTGACACATTCAAATCTCATCCATATCAACACAAGGACCCTTTACCTGGGGAAAGTATATGATTCCTCTTGCTTCTCTTGCCCCCTCTTGTTATGTTTTGGGTAGCCGAGGATGAGTAGAGTATAACAGTGCTTTATTAGCAGGCTCATGCAGGCATTACACAACAGTAACTTTTACTTTCACTTTTAAGATGTCAGGAAGTATGGACAGTATAAGTCTGGGCACAGTGACATCTACAGGCCATTTGTATAAACACCACACCTTTCAGTCATATTTCTCTCTCGCTTTGGTCAGGGATCAGTGTTGTGTCCTGGAGCTCTGGTCCTAAATAGGCAGCATCACCAGTTCTATCAACCACATAATCCTTGATAATCCCACATATACAGTACTGTAAACTGAAAGTCTTTATGTAATATGAACACCACCAAGACCCAAGTCTTAATTTCAGAAATGTACAGCCTGCTCCCCCCACCCATGTTAGACTACACTTACAATTTACTGACTGGCAAAGGGTGATGGGAGTTGTTGCCCCTCAGTAACAGCAGTCTGGAAATTACTAGTCAATATGAGAATGTATAGCTACACTTATGTATATTTCAGCCGTTGTCATAATATGAAGCTACCTAGAGAACTGACACTTTCACTCAAAGTCAAGGTTACGAATTCATTGCTCTCTCTTTCTCATGGTCCTTAGCATGATAAAAAAATAAACATAAACAAGGGGCTGAAATGGAAGGACGGCTTTTCATTGAAGAACTGAATCGCTATTTCCATTACCTTCTCAGCATCTGTACGCCCACTGCTTCAAAGCCAGCATCCGCCAGTCCGCTGCCACCACTGTCACTCATAGAAAAAGGACTGTAAGAATAGACGGTGAAGTAGGTGGAGAAGGAATCAAGGGATTTACTTGAAGCATTTCTTATTGTCATGGAAACAGTTATGATAATTTTATGGAGTAAGTTTTCCAGCAGATAATATGCAATTATGGAAATATAACTAAATTCTTTCTTCTCCACTGACCATATTTTTATTCTTTATTTCTTGCTCCTCCCCCCCCCTCCCCAAACCTGCTGCTCTATGCGTCGGCCTGCTTGTGCTAATATGGCAAAAACAGTTCCATGTGCTGTCCATTGTGTTACTGTGCCACTTGTTTATCTAGTTACTAGTGACTACCTTTAATTAAGGGCAATATCAGATGAGGAGGCTTCAGTTGTTTTAAGAGACATGTTTAAATAGGCACAAATAGTGGCATTAAAGCACCAATAGGATAACACCGAAATCACCTGGCAGGGGACCCCATGGCCTGAATAGGGGCAACAGGGTCTTGACGGGGCCTTAGGAGTGCAGCTATCCCCGCCCCTCCCCCTTTTTTCTATTACAGGTGCGCTGATTGGCTGGTGGGTCCCAGGCGAAGGAGCAAACGAAGGAACAGCGGTAATACTTACCATTCGGCGCCGGGAGGTGGAGGAAGAAGGACGCAGCATCCCACCGTCCCTACCTGTAATATGTGTGTTAGTCGCAGTTGCGGAGGGTACCTTTGCAAGGACCCCCAGGGGAAGTTAAAAGGGGGTATTTCATAGTGAGTTGAAGTAGCCTGGTAGGCCTGGGTCCTCATGGTATGATATGCAGCCTGGTTTAGGGTTAGGAGAATGAAACAGGAACCTATCTTGGCAGTTTGGGTACAGACACTCCACCCCCATTCCCTCTCCCCCGAGTGGGGGAATAATATGTTAAAAGGTTCAAAAGTTTGTTATACAAACGGTTGTTAAAAGGTTAAAATGTTATACATGACAATTATTTTATTATTGTGTTTAAATAAACAACTGCGGCCATCTCGTTCCAAACCAGTGGTGTGTATGTATTATTTTGTGGTCGGAGACTTGTGGTGTGGGGGGAGGTAGAGGGATAGGTGCAGAATCGACGCTGCACCCGTCAAGTGCTTGTACCATCCCCATCTGACATTGCCCAAAAGGAAAAATAACAAAATAAAAAGTGTTGCATTTTTACCTAAAAACAATGTTCATGGTTTAGTGAAAGAGCCACCTTCCTAATACCATTCATTGGTGCCAACAAGCCTTAATTATTAGCACTGCAGGAAAATAATAGGAGGTGCAGCTTCTCTTTGCTTCCTCATTTGCCAAGGCAGGATGCACTTGCTGACGGTACAGATACAATTTTCATCCATCATCTGCGAAATTGCCCCCCAACCTGACCTACAATATGTATAATGCTTCTAAACTTATATCTTATCAGGGATCAGATAGAGATCGGTCCAGCTGCAAAATGTAGCTATCCTATATCAAAGCAGCCAGCTGACTAAATCAATAAAAGCATATGATTATATTATCCTTTAAAGTTTTCGCCATGGGCTCTCAAGCAATTTTCAAGGAATTGGATAAGGAGCACAGATCTAAAATATATTCCCTTAGTCATATGTCACATGTGGCTTTTTCAGTGAGAATAACACCTAATTCTTGTTCAATAAGAACTGACAAATGGCAAATGTTTGTTAGTGCCCACATGGGCCAATTTTCAATCAGGGTCGGACTGGGCTGGCAGGACACTAGGATAAAACATGGCAGGTACTGCTAACCCAGACCTTCTCCCCAGTGTCTCTGATAAAAAAAACCGTCGGAGCTCATCACACTCCCCCTGGCCTCACCCCGATTGTTGCAGCTAAAGTTCAGCAGTGAGAAGGTTTGTATGCTGGGGAAGAGGTTGCAGCCTTTGGACGAAGCAACACTGGGAGCAGGAGCCACAAACAGGGTGTGCGAGACCCTTAAGTTGGCAGCCCTTGTGGGCTCCGGACCACTCCAGTCCGACCCTGATTTTGGTGGATATACCCTTGCCCCTTTTTGGAACAAAATTCACACATTGTAAGCACTGACTTAAGCCGAGCTGGGGCAATGATTACTGAGCAGAGTATGGATTGACAGCTTCACTGTCTGCATTTCTCCATCTGGAAAGTAAACATAAAAACATTTGACATCTAAAAAAATGTAGGACCTCCCCTCAGGTGCCACTTTCCCAGATGTGGCAAAAATATGCCACACTTGTACCTTTAAGAATATCCATTTTCTCAATGTTCTAACTGTAAATTTGACTTTTATAGTGTAGAGAGTATATTCAGGTTTCAGGGGGGGGGGGTGCATCAGGTCTGGTGCCTAAAGAAGGGACCTTGTCTATAGCCTTTAAGATTAAAAAATATATAAATCATGTTTTTTAGTGGTAATTAATTCAATTCATTCAAGGGTATTTGTTTGTTTTTGATTCATAATAGTATCCCTTTAAGGATGAAAGCCAGAAAGAGGATAGTGTGTTCCACACGGTGACAGCTATTTGACAAAAATAATTTCCCTTCTCAATTTCACGCTTGTCTCCACATCTGAATCTACTCCATCGTAATTACATTCAGATATTAATATGGAGTATTAAAATTCTGGAGCATTTTACACTAATAAATTAAACAATTATTCAGTCTCACAGCACAGTTTTCTATGATTGTAGGATTTAGGGTTCCTTTATTGTTGCAAATCCACAGTGCCCAGCAATGCATATTATAGGATTCTGAATTCTTTCATCACACCTTCCCATTTAAAAAAACACAATATGGTTGTACCATCATCCAGCAGATGGCACAGTGCAGTATTTGCTACATTCAATTGGGCAAATCTTTTTAAGCTGTGGCAATGCCAGTGTCTTCTATTCTCTTGGATCCCCAACAGCTTCTAACTGTTTCTGATATTCTGTTCTGCTTAAAGGAACACAAATATATTGCATAAAACAGATCATATGTAAAACCCTGCTTCATGTAAATAAACCATTTTCATAATAATATACTGTATAAGTAGTATGTGTCATACGGGAATCAGAAATAAAAAATTGCCATTTTAAAAAATAAGGGCTGCCCCTTGGGATCCTACGATTCATGGTGCACACAAACAAACCTAACAAACCATACTTGTTAGGTCACATGAGCCAATTAACAGACAGAGTCCTGTCTGTTGCTTCCACACTTCCTGTTACAGTTGTAGTATTTCTGTTCAGGTGATCTCTGAGGGAGGACACAAATATATTTACTAGTTTGGTTAGATTCTTTAATAAGCCACTTAATATGATATAAACTATCAGTTTGCTTAAGTATTCATTTTGGGGGTACAGTTTTCCTTTAAGTAGTTTATAGGTTCCCAGGTCTCATAAATAAATGAAATAATAGTTTCTTGAGATGGTCTTACATGGGTCGATATATTCTTCCAATCCTGTCTCAGACTAAGTAGACATCTTATTGGCCTGTCCATAGGGCCTCAGGAGCCCTTGCCCAACTGGCCTGCCAAAAAGTGAGCGGGTTGGAAAATCCTGTTGAACAAGGGCACTGGGGCGAATTTAACTGCTCTGCCATTCTGATGCAGTTTTCGTGTTTCGTTTTCGAATTAAAGAAATTCAAATTTCGAGCTATTTTTAGTCCAAATTCGATTCTAATTTGAAAAAAAATTGAATATCGAAATTTATCATGTACTGTCTCTAAAAATTCGACTTTGACCATTCGCCATCTAAAACCTGCCGAATTGCTGTTTTAACCTATGCGGGACCTCCTAGAACATATGTGGAGTCAATTGGCAGACTTTGAAAAATCAAAGTTTTTATAGCTGTTTTGGGGGGAATTAAAAATTTTAATAATTTGGTGTTACTCATTCTGAACAAAGATGTATAAAGATGTAAATTGCCACTTGGACTATAAATAAAACATATAACCAATAAGAAATTTTTAAGTACCCTATCCAGAGGTTTAGTATTGAAAAAACTGGATTGTATCTTAACTGAAAGTGTTTATTCGATCTTCTATTTTCCACAGAGCCACACAGGATCTTTTATCCACTAAGCACTTTGAAGTCCTTCAGGTTATGCGCTAAAAGGTGAGAGTGTAGTCATTGCAGTGCTGAAAGTTATTATAGAGTGTGTGCAAAAGGCAGGAGTGGGGCTAAAGTGCTTAATGGGACAGTGTCCAACGGAGTTTTATTGCTGTCGATTCAAATGAATGTGTCAATTTATGACTTTAATTATGCATATATCTGTCTAATGGTATAGTGAGTGTGGATATATTACGTTGTGTTATTAGATACCCATATATTTATTTATATTATTTCGCACATTTTCACTTCTCTTGCTGAAGGTCCCTGTGGAGGACTGAATAGTTGCAACAAATAAAATTTTTCTTGTTTTATTATAGAAATCCTGTGCTAACATTCTGTTTGCGTACATTTTGGTTTGTGCTCAGGCACCCAGGTCTCATTATTATATATAGTGCACTATCCTCAGCTATATATATTTATATTGTATATATAGAAAGACAGAAAAATATATTTTCTGCACATCAATATATTAAGGACGAATAAAAAAATGTGAGCAAATACCTAAGAAAATACTGAGTTCTTTCAACAAGGATTGCTTTGTCCATATATAATTCCTTCATTAATATCTTGTTTTATACATCTTATTATACATGTGATGCCTGAATGCATGGAACTTTATTTCTGTATACAGAAATACATCATAGAAAATAATATAGAAGTGCAACCCAGGGCAGAAGTGCAAATGCACACCCCTTAGTCTAGGGGTCCCCGTGAGCAACATTCAGATGGAAAAAGAGTTGGGGGGCAACGCAAGCATGAACAATGTTCCTTAGTGGTGCAAAATAAGTGCTGCAATGGTCATTTTGCCTACGGGAGGCTCTATTTGGCATTATGCCTGGGTTATATTGCAACCAAAACTTCACTTCAAGCCAGGAATTATAAAATAAGCACCTGCTTTGAGGTCAACGAGAGCAACACCCAAATGGTTGGTGAGCAACGTTACTCACGAGCCACTGGTTGGGGATCACTTGGCTTAGTCCTCATTCCCAGAGCACTTCTGACCTGGGTCTGGCTGCACTCTGCCTTGCACCATATAATAAATATGGCACAAGTTGCACAGCACATCATCAGCAAGCTCAAACATGCCAGCAAGTTGTACAGACGGGGACATTTTGTGACTTGCATGCACAGAACCAATTAATGAAACCCGGACCCAACTGGGATCAGAAACCCATATTTTTACTTTCTGAGACCCAACCTCCAACCTGCAACTGCCTTTTCCGCAAGCCGAACCATGTCCTGCTGACCACCTTTAAACACGAAGTGCTGTTGCTGCAAACCACAAATTACATCATCAGAAGTCAGTAGTGCATAAAATTGTTTTAAATGTGTAAAGGAGTAAAACTATAGATAAGACCTGCAAACCTGCAACGGAAAGTCCTACCTGCAAACCTGCAGATCACCTGTTTTTTGCAGTTAAAGGAACAGTAACACCAAAAAATGTGTCTTAAAGGAATAACAAAATAATGTACTTTTGCCCTGCATTGGTAAAACAGTTTTGTTTACTTCAGAAAGACTACTACAGTTTATATGAACAAGCTGCTGTGTAGCCATGGGGGCAGTCATTCAAGCACAGGATACACAGTAGATGACAAATATGTTCTGAAGAATCCCATAGTATACTACAGAGCTTATCTGTGCATATACTGTGCCTTTTCTCCTTTGTTAGCTTTGAATGGCTGCCCCATGGCTACACAGCAGCTTGTTTATATATAAACTATAAAGAGTTTCTGAAGCAAACTCGTCTGTTTTACCAGTGCAGCACAACAGTACATTATATATTCATGATTTTAAAACACTTTCATTTTTTGATGTTACTGTTCCTTTACCCACAGGTACCCAGCCCACTGCAGGACTCTTGCAAACACTACTACTCACTAATTTACAACTTTTTCGGATTGGATCTGGTATCTTGTCTTTTGGTTGGACAATGTATATTTAAATGCTTTTGTAACCTTTTGAAAGGCTCCAGCGTATGAGTAAGTAAGTACAGCAAAAAACACAACAGAACAGAGCTAATGCTGGATCTTGCAATGAATAAACATGGGAGCACTTACCGGTGTACAAGGTACTATATTATTACTAAAGAGAAAAAGAAAATCATTTTAAAAAATTTGGATTAAAGGTATAGGATCCGTTACCAAGAAACCTGTTATCCAGAAAGCTCCGAATTATGGAAAGCCCATCTCCCATAGACTCGGTTTTTCCAAATAATCCATATTTTTAAAAATGATTTTCTTTTTCTCTGTAGTAATAAAACAGTATCTTGAATTTGATCCAAACTAAGATATAATTATTCCTTATTGGAAGCAAAACCAGCCTATTGGGTTTATTTAATGTTTACGTGATTTTCTAGTACACTTATGGTATGAAGATCCAAATTCTGGAAAGATCCATTATTCAGAAAACCCCAGGTCCCAAGTATTCTGGATAACCGGTCCCATACCTGTATTTGAATAAAATGGAGTCTATGGGAGACGGCCATTCTGTAATTTGGGGCTTTCTGGATAATGGGTTTCCAGATAATAGACCCCATACCTGTGAAATAGGTGACTGGAGGATCAGGAATAAAAATATATACACTGTATATAAATTACAAATATACAGAGTGCCATGGAGCAATAATTGTAGAAACACGCAGAAAGGTTTAGGGCTTCCTTTAAATCATATCTTTAACAGTTACCCAGAGCCATGCAGGGCAAAATGCACCCTGTAGGAAAATATCACAGGGGATACAGCACATATAGTTGCAACAGGGACACTTGCTATTAAAGAGCTTGTTCAACTTTAAACTAACTTTTAGCATGATGTAGAGAGTGATATTCTGAGGCAATTTGCATTGGGTTTACATTTTTAATTATTTGATTTTGAGTTATTTAGCTTTTTATTCAGCAGCTCTCCGGTTTGCAATTTTAGCAATCTGGTTGCTAGGGTTCAAATTACCCTAGCAACCATGCTCTTTGGACATGTCATGATTATATTAAACTCATGTCTAGTAAATACCAGTGCACCCTATGGAAATTGTTACCCAGCACTGCTAAAATTAGGGGAACCCTAATAAAGGGGCGGTTCACCTTTAAGTTAACTTTTAGTATGTTATGGAATTGATAATTCTAAGCAACTTTTCAATTGGCCTTCATTTTTTTCTTTTTACTTTTATACTTCTTCTTCTGACACTTTCCGACTCTCAAACGGGGGTCACTGACCCCATCTAAAACAAGTGCTTTGTAAGGTTAAAAATGTATTGTTATTGCTACTTTTTATTGCTCATCTTACTATTCAGAGTGATTTGGACCCTAGTAACTAGATTGCTAAAATTGCAAATTGGAGAGCCACTGAAAAAAGCTACATAACACAAAAATTGTCTCAGATTAGCTCTTTGCATCTTTCTAAAAGTTAAATTAAAGGTGAACAACCCCTTTAAGGGTAGGGACACACTGGACGATTTGTCGCAAACGTTTTAAAAAAGTAAATTGCGGCGACAAGACGACCGTCTTTTTTGAACAGACGATTCACAGCGACTATTGGCACAGAGCGATTTGTATCCCATTACTCTGTGCGGTACGTGCTCCACCCAAACCGGAAAACGGTTTGTGCTTCCCGCTGTAACCTGGCGTCTTTATGTGCTTGCGTTCTTGCGTCATTGAGTTCGCATTGTAATTTGAATACAATTGCTGCTACTTATCTGTATGTGTGTGCGTGTCTAGGAGATTTCAGTGCTTTTCTAAGTACATGCTATTTCTGATAAATCGCTCGGAAAAGGGTCTCAGTGCGTTTTGGAGCTACAGGCGATTCACAAACGCGATGTGGGCACAGGAGCTGGCGCCTTTCATTTGGTTTTGTTCAGAGACAAAACGAGCGATATGTCGCCGCGATTTGCTTTTTAAAAACGTTGGCGACAAATCGTCCAGTGTGTCCTTACCCTAAATCAATGTTGGATTAGATTAATGTTTGTCAGGGATTAAGAAGCCTATTCTGTGGATGAGATACATATAACCAGTGGCGTAACTACCTGATACGGGGCTCAGGGGTGCTGTAGCAATGAGGCGGCAGGGGCCAGTATCACCTTGACTGGGTCCCACAGCAAATTAATTTTAGGGCCCCCAACATATCCAGAGGTTGTCTGGTTTTAACCAATATATGTTGAAATAGCTCTTTATTTGGTCCTCATGGGGCCGCCTATACCTCCGACCCCCCTGCAGCCACAGGGTTTGCTTTCTCTGTAGTTAAGATGGCCATACACGGGCAGATAAAACTGCCGATATCAGTCGTTTAGACCTATTTGACAGTTTATCTGCTCGTGTATGGGGGCTTCCAACGGGTCTTCTCAATCGATATCTGGCCACGATATCAATCAGGAAGATTTGATTTTTACCCGACCGACCCGTCGGAGCCCCTTGGCGTATCGTAATCCGATCGTTCGACCATACAGCCGAACGTTCGGAATACCCCCGATATAGCCATGCCGTAAGTGGCATATCAGGGCAAGATCCGCTCATTTGGCGATGTCTATGGCCAGCTTTATGTTTGAGGTACTGGCAATTAAGAAATTTATAGACAAACAACAGATCCTAATCCTTGCACCAGTTTTTGTTTTCCAGCCCTTTTCCATTGCTGAACTGGCCCTTATATGCGTTATGTGGGGTGGGGACACTGGCACTAGGCAATGTATGACAGTCTGGGTGGTAAGAGTGGATTCTGCCTGTTTTCTGATACTCCTTTCACCTTTTCAAATTCTTTTTATTGAAATTTTACAATAAAACAAGATGACTGTTTTACAGCATGTACATACTGTGTATGCAATTTCATGTTCCAAATAAATAACATTCAGACTTTTACATGAACAATAAACTAATATTGTTAACCATTTTGACCTGTTTCTCATTTATTTATTATTCACTACTGCTCAAACACATAGATTTGAAAATCCAGATAGAGTTAATTAGTAAATAGAATTTAACAATTACGTGAATGGAGTAACAACTAAACTTTGTTCCTGAATTCTTAATCAACCTTCCCCATAAGTTTATGCATAAATTCCTTTTTGTTGTCATCTAAAGTTTCCACATAAATAGATAGTCTACCAGCAACACATTGTGGGCATCTCAAGTGCATTGCAGTGGGTGTGCCACGTAGCAGAAAGATTTCAGGCACAAGTACATTTGGGGACTGTACCACAGTGACTTATTGGGGGCCCATTAAACAAGTGAGGTGAGTGCAGGTCTGTGTAAGTGAATGGAAGCAATAGCCTGCAGTTGGGTTCCGCCGCTGTGGTGCTAGGGAGGGAATGGTTAATGGCTGTGGTGTTTGTCCTAATATGATTCCTGAAAGAGAGCTATGGGGGAGCAGCTGGCTTTGGGGGAAGGGAGCCGGGCTCACAGACACACTCACACACACACAGACATGGTGAGCAAGAGAGATGCAGACGCACAGAGGGGACAGACTCTCTCACACACACACACAGCAGTCACAGTGGAGGAGAGACATGAGGGGTAGAAGCAGCAGCAGCATCTCCAGCACCAGCAGCAGCAGCAGCAGCAGCACACACAGGCGCTCACTGACACACACACACTGATACTCACTGACATACTGATACTGACATACTGATACTGAGAGACTGATACTGACATACTGATACTGACATACTGATACTGAGAGACTGATACTGACATACTGATACTGAGAGACTGATACTGACATACTGATACTGAGAGACTGATACTGACATACTGATACTGAGAGACTGATACTGACATACTGATACTGAGAGACTGATACTGACATACTGATACTGAGAGACTGTGTGCTGTCTCCTGTCACACTCTGCGGTACTGAGGTGTGGGGGGCTTCGCTTGTGTGTCTCTGCGGTGAGCGGGGGAGCTGTATGTGAGCCGTCTCATCAGTGCAGAGTCTTGTCAGACTGGCCCTGCCTGCAGGTGAGTGGTGGAGCGCTCATGTCTCCCACATGTTGTACAACCGCTATATACTGTGTATGTCCATATTGCAATGCGTGTGTGACTGTTTGTCCATGTGTGTGTGTATGTGACTGCACATATGTGTCATTGTGCTGTGTGTGTATATATAAGATGCTCCAAGTAGAATCTGTGCAAGTGACAACTGTGACTGACTGAGTGTGTGCCCACAGCATGCCTGTACAGCTGCCATGCCCCATTCACCTGCCTGCAAGTCCCTGGATCTGCTCCACTTCCAAAATGAACATTATTTCAGCTCTGTGATACTATTGACTTGTACACTGACATATAGCTGCATATAAATGGCAATATTCTGTATGTAGAGTTGGCGCTGGGGTCTGTGATGAGCCCGTGATGAGTTTGCATTTGTATATGGATTATTTACATGCACCGCCGTGGAATATGTAAATCTGCACTTGCTGGCTGGATGTGTATGGCATGTTTATTAGCGAATGCCACTCTTGTGTGTCTGGGACTATTCCTATGTGGCGGGCACAGTGAGCCCATCAAGCGCTGTGTCTGTAATGGGTAGAGCAGCACCTGCTGTATATGGATTTACAAAGTGTTTCCCCCTTAACCGTCTGGGTGTGTAGCACTTCTCATTGTGTGTGTAACAGTAGAAGTGTGGAGGCGTGCCGCTCTGATTGGGCATCAGCCATGTGTGGTACAAAGTGGGTTTATTTGGTAGTAAAGGAGGCAGATGTGTCTTAAGTAGAAGGTCCCATTCAAAGCGAGAGGGTTCCGTTCCATACTGTGTATTAGTGCTAAATCTATTGGTAAACATTCTGCCTTTCAAACAGACACAGATAATATATGCAGATAATAATACATTTATAACCCCATGACTTCCTCTCTTCATTTATATTGTCAGCTTGTTTCCCTTATCACGTTCTTTGAGTAGTTTTCCAACTAGTTTGTGAAACACAGAGCAGATGTTTCTGCAGCTCTCACTAGAGCAGCTGTCTTTAGTTGGGTGGAATGGCCGGAGCTCTGCAGAGTGGGAGCAATAACATGCTGGAAAGCTCAGCAACACAGCTCATTAATGTGCTGGCAGCACCCTCAGAAGAAGTGGGGATAATAGTCTCTGGGAAGGGAATCTGGCTGTGGGAGCAGGTCAGCGCCGATTCTGCTCCTGCAATGCCGCCCCCCTCACCGGCTTACCTGTCGGGAGAGGAGGCAGGAACACTATTGCAGATTTAAAAACTGGAAATTCGGCTCTTAAACGTGCAGGAGCGGCTTTTTGCTGCCCCTGGAATCCTTTCTGGCGCTGCCGCCTGAGGTGAGCGGCTCAGCTCGCCTCATTGGCAGAGTGCACCTGGAGCAGGTATAGTAGGGAGAGATGGTGTCTATAGTAGCAGTGGGATAATAGTCTCTGGGAAGGGAGTGTGACTGTGGGATAGCAGGTATAGTAGGGAGAGATGGTGCCTATAGTAACAGTGGGATAATAGTCTCTGGGAAGGGAGTGTGACTGTGGATAGCAGGTATAGTAGGGAGAGATGGTGTCTATAGTAACAGTGGGATAATAGTCTCTGGGAAGGGACTGTGACTGTGGGATAGCAGGTATAGTAGGGAGAGATGGTGCCTATAGTAACAGTGGGATAATAGTCTCTGGGAAGGGACTGTGACTGTGGGATAGCATAGCAGGTATAGTAGGGAGGGATGGTGCCTATAGTAAAAGTGGGATAATAGACTCTGGGAAGGAACTGTGACTGTGGGATAGCAGGTATAGTAGGGAGAGATGGTGTCTATAGTAACAGTGGGATAATAGTCTCTGGGAAGGGAGTGTTGCTGTGGGATAGTACATATGAGATGAATTGTGACACTGGAATGACTTGGGCCATTAGTGTCTATATGTTTCAGGATAGCAGCAGCTGGCAAGGGACTAGACTTTGTGGCCTGGAGCAGCAGATATAAGTAGGGCATCCTCAGGCTGTGGCTCTTTAGATATTGGTTCAACAACAGCTAACATTCTGCATACAGCTGATTATGTACAGTAGTCACCACTGGGTGTGCCCTGTGTGCAGATTACAGTGACATTTTAATTGATTTGCTTAATTTGTACACCCAATCATAACTGTGTATGTATCTGTATAATTATGACATAATGGGCCACATTTAATTCAGTGAGTAAAAGTTATCTCACGGTTTATCACGTGAAAATTCAAGGACGAGATTCAATTCGAGGAGAAAAAACTTGTCTCCAAATTCAGTTCCAGTTTTTCCCTATAGACTTCAATAGAGTTTTCACATGATAAGTTTTTCTGAATTGAATTACATCTAAAATTGAATCTCGTCCATGACTTTTAACTTGATAAACCCTTTTCTCATTGATTTGATTCTGGCCCAATATTCCTAACAACAGTTATGCATCATGCCATGCCACAAGACACATACCGTATACAGGTTTGAACTCGTGCCAAGGCAGTGGTAATGAATGAAATACTTGTACTAGGTAATTGCAGAACTGGAAGTAGTACATCTGAGTTGCTAATACTGGCAGGGAGGAATACTAGGAGCTGTAGTTCTGCAGTAGTTGATTAATCCCATATAACTTTTTAGGGCCCATTTATTAAACCTCAATTTTTTTTGGTCAAGTTTTTAAAGGGGAAACTTGAATTTTTAGAGAAAAAAACTCAAAGTTTCTAAAAATCTGAATCTGAAAAATACTCAAACCTGTCGAAGTCATGTATAAGTCAACAGCAGATGTTTCTTGACATTGTGATCCACTCTGGTTTTTTTCAATAATCATAAGTCGAGTTTTCACTGCGACAATTTGATAAAGTTGTGTTTTCGGGAGGGTCAATATGAATTACAATCGAATTAAAATTCTAATTTATGCACAAATATTTTGCAACGTTTTTTTCACAACAACTTTTTCTAAAAGAATTAAAGGAGTTAGGTTGACTTTGTTTTAATAATAAAAATGAGATAAACTCGAGTTTTAGTAAATACTCCCCTTTGTGATCTGTTCCCAATGTAAACAATGGCCGTTAGGCCAGGATCCTAAAGAATCGGTATTTCAGAGAGTTTTTAGGAGCTGTCAGATTCCTAATGCCGATCAATAGGCTATTAACTGTATGGTGTATGCGATGCTGTATTTATGGCAATTCATAATCTATATTGGTGATTAAAGGTAATGCAAAAAAAAAAAGCAGACGATAAGTATAATGAGAATGTAACTTGTTTTATCATCTTTGTATGAATAATGTCTGATTCTCAAATTTACCTGATATGCACAAATACCTCCTTTTACATGGACATGTCAATATTTGTTGATTTAGTAATGTTTTATTATCAGTATTGTCTTTTTCTGTCTGCGTGATGTTTTTAATGTTGACGTTCAGCAATATATGAAGGCTCCCTGGGGGCTTTGTCTTGCTTAGAGTCATCTCACAGGGCTGTTGATAGGGTCAGGAGTCTCAGGAGCTGCGAGGGTGCCCATGGGTGCCCATTGGAGCCCAGAATGATGTGTTGCCACAGCATGAAACCCCGCGGGTCAGGAGGTTCAGGCCGGTTCCTGCACAAAATCCTGCTGACTTCCAGCCCCCAGATTTATAGACTTGCTTCCGCCCCTATTGTGACGTCACTGAGGGGTGTGGATTTATAAATAGAGGGAAAGGATGGGCTGGGGGCGGATTAGGGTAGGGTGCGGTATTGCGAATTTCTTGACTGCACACCACTACCACACACCCCCTGGGCCTCGACTCCTCTCCGCCACCAGCATGGGCCCCTGCTACAAATACCCCTTAGTGCTGAGCCCTCTGTCTCTCCGTGACAGCTCGTATCTTCTTCAATACACATTATTTATTCATGTGGTGGGGGTCAGGAAGATGCCAAGGCACAGCAGCGATCCATTTTTGGATTCAGACAAATTCTGAACTTTTCACTAAATACAAAACAAATCTGCACACAAATTTTATATTTAAAATATGAGAAAATGCCCCAAAATTGCAGTTGACCAGAAAAGTGAAGCCTTATTTACAACTGAAAGTACATTTAAATGGGCACAAGTTTGCGTACATATTGACATAACCAAAAATTGCAATTTGCCCAATGCATGGTGGTCATAAAGCTTTAAAATGTTGTGGCTTTAAGATTCAAGTAGAATGAACACTATGAATTTGGCTGCAGAAGGTGCTGCATTCTATAGATATATGTAGATAAATAGTGGTTAGAGACTTCAAACTATCTGGCTGGTTGCTATGGGTTACTAGATGCCACATCTAGTAACTCATAGCAACCAATCTGGTGTTTGTGTTCAAATAGCTGACCAATAAATGTTATCTACTGATTGGTTCCTATGAGTTACTAGGCAAGTTTCACACTTCAAACCATTGTCTAAGCTGATTGCACTTAATTAGTGCTGTGATGCTTACTCTATAAACATTTTAGACAATGTATGTCCGTATTTAAACCTCAGCATGAAGCTGCCCTAGGTGATATGTGATTTCATTTTCATTTGTCAACACCGATGGCAATGACCCTACCAGAGAATCCAAGTACATATGCCCTACCCAACTAGAGAAGAAGATTGATAATGGCCTGATGTTACTGCCAGTGTGTTCCTGACTTGTGGTTCAAGTTTAGCACTTTGTCAGGGCCCCTGAGCTCATTGCAAGGTTACAGATACATAACTAGATTTCCAGTAATATCTAGGACAGCAAATAGGAATTCATACACAAGTCTCACCCTAACTGACCTTCAGGCTGAGCTTTCAGAATTATCTAGGAGAGAACTAGGACTGTCTCAAAAATCTCATCCTAGCTGTTTTTTAGGCTGAGATATGGTTCTATGCCAATACATTGCAGTTGGTCACTTTAGGGGGAACTAAGTCTCCCTTGACTTTCATTATACCGTAGTCCTTACACATTACCTTTCTCCTGCCCAACTTCATCTGCACACTAATGTCTGAGATGACACTGAAAGTAGACACATTAAACCAGTGGTTTCACTCCCCTTTGATGTCCAGCCTGGTTCAAAGGCGGCCCCCACTGGCTCATAACTTGGTCACAGATAAGTGCCCTAGGGGGCACAAAACGCATAGGGCCAATGGAAATACTGTTCTCTACAATAAATATTAAACTTTTAACTTTATTTTTGGCGGCCCTTGTCAAGTCTTTCTGAGTGCCCAATACCTCTCCTTTTGTACTTCCTTCATTCAGTCTCAGTTCCAAGAAGTTCTGGGACAGCAAATGTGTTTTCACCTCAGATATCACCCTTCTTCACCTTCAAGAAAGCAAATAGGCATTTTCTTCATATCTCACCTTAAATTGCCTTCCGGTTGAGTGCCCCCTGACTTCTTCAAGCTCCCATGGTTCCCAGCCCCACAGATTGGGAAGACTACTTTAGGGCTATGGCAGACACCCTGCGATACAGCGGGTGACATAGCTCCAAAAAATGCTTTCTTACCAGCAATTAAATTGCCGGTAGTAAAACATACACAGTACTTCATTTTCCTTGCGAGGTAACTTCAGGCGATTTCAGAAAACAAAACTCTGTATGTTTTCCCACCTGCAATTCACATTATTGCCGGTGTGAAAGCATTTATAGGAGACTAGTCCGCAGAAAAGGAGATTAATCATGAGGACGACTCATGTCCTCATTTACCAGTACCCTTAAAATCGTTTGTTGACTGGGAAGGAAAAAACGCAAGTGCAGCTAAATCAGCTATGAACAAATCATTATTGCTGTACAATACAGTTTGTTAGACATGGCTGCTGGACTGATCAGTTTAGCACATGGCATACAGAAACAAGAACTTTGAATAAAGACATTTTTGAACCATTTTTAACCTGTGTTTTGGGCGTCAATTATTGGTATTGTGTTTGGTTCATTTGGACCAGATTCCTGTCTATTCAGAGTCAGTTGTTAAGTGTGCATGTGACTACTAATTTATATCGGTTGCGTCTTGCAGTCTGTGCATTGAAACTAGCATGGTAAGCAGACTGTCTCTAGCACTATTAATCTCACACTGGTTAAGAAGCATATTCTCTCCATGTTGCGAGATCAACACAGTGACTACAGCAAAATTTTGAACCAGTGTTCATGTGCAGCAACACACAAAGCTGATATCTTCTATACCTTTCATTAATCATTTCCATTGCCTTCTCTAAGTTTAGATACATGAAGAGGTACTGAATATAAAATATTTTCATGTAAAGCTAAATTGGTCGTCCATGTTAAACATTAAATCTGTTTTTTGGAAGTAAAAGTAGTGCTCTGGAATTGTTTCCTTATTGCAACTGCTGAAGCTGCCAAATGATTGCTACAGTAAACAGTGCAGTAGAAACGAACCTGCTGCCAGTGACATTGTGTTATTTCAGGAATGGATGCAACAAATCCACTATTTTGGATTCGGCCAAACCCCCCAATCCTTAGCGAAAGATACGGCCAAATACCGAAGCGAATCCGAATCCTAATTTGAATATGCAAATTAGGGGGAGGTGGAAAAATTTTACTTCCTTATTTTGTGACAAAAAGTCTCGCTATTTCCCTCCCTGCCACTAATTTGCATATGCAAATTAGGATTCGGATTCAGTTTGGCCTGGCAGAAGGATTTGACTGAATCTGAATCCTCCTAAAAAAGGCCGAATCCCGAACCAAATCCTCTATTCGGTGCATCCTTATTTCAAGTAACCGTGATCAGTAATATAGAGAATTAGACTCCTGGGCTCCATACAGGAGACTTGCAGACATTAGTCCAGCTAGATAAAACATCGCATCTAGGGACTACATTAATCTTGTTGGCCCCAAGCTTTCAAAAAAAACTGCCTAAAACACATTGTATTGGTTCTACTAACAGCATGTGCTTGCACTCATCTCTGCAGTGGTTACTTTAAGACCCCTTATGACATCACTAGTTTTGCTTCATAGAAGCAGACTGCAAACTGATGGTGTCACTGTTGGCTTTTGTTTAGTTGGCCTTTGTTATCTCTTTCATCCGGCTGCTCAAACCTTTTTTTCCCTGTGAGCCACATTCAATTGTAAAAGGATTTGGGAGCAACAAAAGCATGCAAATTATCTTTGGAATGCCAAATAAAGGCTGTGATTGGCCATTTGATGAACTGGCAGTCTAAAGGAGGCTATGTTTGGCAGTACCTGTGGTTTTTATGCAACCAAGGAATTAAAAAATAGACACCTGCTTATAAGCTCACAAGCCACTGGTTGGAGATCACTAATGGCACTTTTATATGAGTTCTACCCTAGTTTGACATCCTGCTCTCTAGGGAAAAAAGGAGATGAGGCAGTACCAGTTCAGATACCAGTCTCATGAATCCAGCATGCTGCTGGTTCCAGAAAAAAATAGCCAATCCCTGGGCAATATCTCTCTGGCAAAACTGGAAAAAAGAACTGTTTTTCTAAGCAAGTACTTGTATTTAGACAGGAATTGCAAAACAATTGCCCAGTGCCAACCATGGGTGGCAGTAGAGGGTGGTTATGGGCACTGTGATGCCATGATTTCAGAGGGAAAAAAAAATATTGCCGTTCAAACATCAATACGAAAACGCGATTGCTCTAGGGATGCTGATGCTATTAGCATCTTAAAGACAAGGAAAACGACCTAGTGATGAGTTTTCAATTGTAGCTGAGTGTATATGGGATATTTACATGTGCTGGGAATATGTAAATCTGCAATTGCTGGCTGGATGTGTATGGCATGTTTATTAGCCAATGCCACTCTTGTATTGCTGTGACTATTTCATTTCTATGTACCAGGCATTGTGAGTACATGGTTTTAAAAAGGTTTCTCTGTAACTGTCTGAATGTGTAGAGTAACAGTAGAGGTATAGGGATGTCTCTCTAATTGGCCACCAGCCATGTGTGTTACAGCCTATCATCACTTATCCCTTTCTGAAATTCCATCTGAACACAATTATATAAATAATGAAGTTTCTGTTTTTCTGTCTGCTATTGAATTTGTAAAATAATAATAATAATAATTTGGCTGATACATTAGATAGCTTTAAGAAGGGGTTGGATGGTGTTTAGCAAGTGAGGGAATACAGGGTTATGGGAAATAGCTCATAGTACAAGTTGATCCAGGGACTGGTCTGACTACCATCTTGGAGTCAGGAAGGATTTTTTTCCCCTTAAATTGGAAAGACTTCAGATGGGTTTTTTTTTTGTCTTCCTCTAGATCAACTCGCAGTTAGGCAGGTTTTACTGTATGTAGACTTAAAAGTTTGTACTTGATGGATGTGTGTCTTTCAATTTAAGGGGGTTGTTCGCTTTCCAAAGACTTTTTTAAGTTCAGTTGTTGTCAGATTGTTCACCACAAATAAAGTCTTTTTTCATTTACTTTCCATTATTTTCTACCATTTTTACCAAATCTAAGTTTAACGTTTAATGTTCGTGTCTCTGGTGTTTGAGTCTGGCAGATCAGTCATTTCAGGTGCAGACGCTAAACTGTCTCCATCTCTTGAGTATTAGCAACCATTGTATCAATTCTAACAGCTTTTTAATAAAACTCAGGGATTTTGCTCAGCAGGCCCAATATAAGAAACGTATCAACAGTTTACAGGGTCAGAGACCCCCCCTCACAGAGCTGCTTTAGTAGGTGAAAAATGACACTTTGACACTATTAGAAAAACAGTCACACATAGAAAATAGAAAGTAATTGGAAAAAGTCTTTATTTCTGGTGAATTATCTGAAACCAACTGAACTGAAAAGGTGAAAAACCACTTTAACTTGCTATGTCACTATCTTCTAGGGATGCACCGAATACAGGATTTGGTTCGGGATTCGGCCAGGATTCGGCCATTTTCAGCAGGAATTGCATATTCAAATTAGGGGCAGAGAGGGAAACCACGTAAAGTAAAAAATGTTTTCACCTTCCCACCATTAATTTGCATTTGCAAATTAGGATTCAGATTCAGTTTGGTAGTTGGCCAAATCTTTCTCGAATGAATCAGGGGTTTCGGCCTATGTGTATTCCTACTAGCTTCCCATAGCATATTATGGTGCGAAAAAGTATTCCAGATACTAATTAATTGAAAAAAAGGCCCAAATTGGGATTCAAAATAGACCCTGGCATTTCAGGAGCACAGAAGTCCAAACAACCCCCTACTATTCACTAAATAATGACTGTTTATTATGGCATCACAGCACCCCGCTGGCAAAAATCTACTAGTCTTGCTAGTCTGGGCCTGATTGGAAGTGATTTGATTATGTATAATGTATTAGGTGTTATACAGCTTCATAATGACCATGAACTTGGTTTAAATGTGAAAGAGAATCTTTCAACTATGTTCACATGTTTGATACTATCTGCATACTGCATTCTGATTGTGCTGCCATACTGGTCATATATTGTTTTTTACATGCAATCATTTATGTTGTTCGTTAACAGTCTCACATTAACTACGGTAGTTTTTGTTTTTTTACTTGATTTAGTGTAGAGCCATTTTGCGGCATGTTACTTTAATAGTGCAACAGGTTTACTCACAACTGAGGTCACTAATGTTTAATCAGACATTGGACCCTGATATTGAAGTGACTTTTGCATTCGAGCTCAGTGTGGGATATACAGGTATGGGATCCGTTAACCGGACAGCCATTATACAGAAAGCTCCAAATTATGGAAAGGCTGTCTTCCGCATTTTATCCAAATAATGCAAATTTTTTAAAATGATTTCCTTTTCCTCTGTAATGATAAAACAGTACCTTGTACTTGATCCAAACTAAGATATAGTTAATCCATACCTATTGGGTTTATTTAATGTTTACATGATTTTCTAGTAGGTATGAAGGTCCAAATTATGGATTATTATTATCTGTTATCCAGAAAACCCCAGGTTCTGAGGATTTTTGAAAACAGCTCCTGTACCTGTATATATTTCCATCATTATTTGTTTAGTCTAGGGTGTGAAGTTAATTTTGAAATACAGTATCCTTCAGATTACATTAAATGGGATCAATCTTTTATTAAAGATCAAGGAATTAATCATCGAAAGGCCCCTTTCCTTTGTGAGTAAGTGACTGCTGAAAGTGCTTTTTTTACTTTACATTTCCTTACTATCAATTACTGAAGGCGGAATCGTTGAAGAAGTTCCTTTTTCCCTACGACATAAAACCTTCTCTTTCCTGCATGAGTTTAACATCTGCAGTGCACTCCTGTGCTTTAACACCCTGGAGGTAGTCATAAACTGACTCAGGCTTATCCCAAAGCTAATGTGAGACTCCTATCTGAAGTAACTGGGTTTTCAATGTAAAGCAATTTGCAACAACATAAAACGTAAAACTTACTTGAAAGTAAAGGTTACAATTCTGCTTATCTTTGGTTAAACAAAGACTTATCACCTGCCCTCTGTTATATATTATTGCTTCTTTTTTCATTGATGCTCATGTCCTCTAGTAACTGTTGCAGAACTGTTAATCAACCTTTTGGAGTATGAGTCAGAATGCAACTTGGCTAATGATTTGCTCAGTTCTGCATTATTTGATAAACTGGTATAATTTCTAAAAACTGTTATAAATATGTGGAGTTTCATCTATCTCGAAAAGATTGATTTGTCTTAAGATTTTTTTGGAACCTGTTAATGGAAGGTTGTTTTCAATCTGGCAATGCAGCTTGTTTATGCTTGTTATGGCGATCAAATGACTGCCTTGTAGTGGACTTATTTAAGCACGTGCAGATGCAGAGGCTGCAAAATCAATAACAAACTCATCTGTAAAGGAGGTTATGCTTAAGGCAGTGCAGACACAGTTGCAAGCTAAGATGCAGGCAGAAATAGCAGAAATGCAGGCAGAACAATCTTACAAACAGGCACACATTCAAGCAGAACATTGTAAACTGGTTGGATCAGAAATTCTGAAGAAGGTAAGGGAAGATGCTGCAGCTTTGGCAAGGCTGCAAGTATATAAGACAGATGTAGAAGGGTGAGACTCGGTGGAGCTGCAAAGCATTGCAGCTTCATGTGCCCCAGAGGATCCAGTGAAGCGTACTAGTGACTATAAAGTGGGTCTGAGACATAGAGAGCAAAGTGCATCAAAAAATCATGAGTTTACAAAAAAATGTTCAGGTGCAGTTTCAGCAAAAAGTAGACATTTTGTCCAGCAACAAAGACCAGATTACTACAAGTATGGATACACATGGTTGCACTCAAGCTTTTATCCTGGCACAAACCCTTCTAAGTACTATGGCTGCTTTGCAGCTGCAACAACTGCGAACATTGCTCATTAAACCTCCTTCAGTACTGTATGCCTTTGCATCTTCATATATTCCTGCAACCTCCAGTTTTACAATGCCAAACATCAGGCCAAACCAATCTCGTTAGACCATTAAGATGTAAAGGTCAGATATGTCTGACTGCCAAGTACATGATCCACCGCAAGCTTACAAGCACTGGGCTCAAAGACGTTGGTGATTGTCCTGAAAATGACAGGGCATGGAGATATACATTCAAAACAACAATTGAAGACTTAGGCAACCCCATAAATGAAAAACATGATCTGGATAAAATGGTCATGTTTTGAGTCTTCTAAATGTGAGCCTCTGTATTAAAGGAATAGTAGCACCAAAAAATGACTTTTTTTAAAGTAAGTAATAAAAATATAATGTAATGTTGCCCTGCAACACTACTATAGTTCATATAAACATCTGTCTCTATAGTAGGTTTACCCTCATTAGCCGCACTTTTTGTATAGCCAGACTATGTGTTTCCCTGGAAGCTCCGTCACTGGCCTCCTCTTATAAATCACAGTTTTGTCGAAGTATGGGAATCACACGCTGTATGTGATTCCCATACTTCGACAAAACAGTTCATATAAACATGCTGTGTAGCTATGGCAGAAATGTTTAAAAAGGCTATATGACACAGGTTAAATAGTGGATAACAGATAACTCCATTATGTTCTACAGAGCTTATCTGCTGTGTAACCTGAGCCTTTTCTCCTTTGAATGGCTGCCCCTATTGCTGCACAAATATGGCAGCTCCCTCATAGAGGAACATAGGGGATCAGATAGGTAATGTAAACGCATAGGGAAAATACTTTTATGGCAAAATTATAAATAGTATGCAAAGACATTGTTATGATAGAAGTAAAAAAAAAGTTTAATCTCTGGTGTCTCTATCTCTTTAACAACAAAACAATTAAGCATCACAGTCTGACTTGGATGGAGCATAAGAACCATCATTTCACAAGGCAGCAAGTCATGCTACAATCGCAACAGTATCAGAATGAATGTCCAAGTGGGCTAATTACAAGGTAATTCCCGGTGGTCATCAACGGATGAATACAAATTCTAAGGCAGTGTAGCAAAGACTTTTACCAGAACTATTTGATAACTAATACTATTATTACCTAACAAGGACATTTTGAAGTTTCATATTTCCTGATGGTAATACCAGACTAGATAAGGCATACAATTCAATGATTTATTGCCATTTTGTGTTATATTATTCTAGTAGTGCTAAGCACACTCCTAAAGCTACAGTTAGACCAGGCTGTTTCTCACCCTGCGGATAAACATAGGCCAACAGATGACCACTCACCTCTGAGTAGGCATTTCGGAGCCAAAATCGGCTTCATGCCCAGGAGGTCAAGAAACAGCTTGGTCTGACTGTAGCCTAACTATGCCTTATTTTTCATTTTTTGGAAAAATATCTCCACAGCTGTGCAGAGAAAGAATGGCTTCAGATTCAGCTTGATGAATACTACAGATTCAGCCGCAAAAATACTGAATTTGATAGACATGTAGATAAATAGTAGCTTGCAGAGACTTCCAGCAGACGAACAAACAAAACAAAATGATATATGAAATATCAATGGCATGAGTATTGGGTTCTTCACAACATAATATGTTGGATGTGGCTGCTTGACGGATCAGTCCGTCGCATGACATATGACTAGAGGACATTTATCAGGCTGTTCTTTAATGGGCAGGAACACATTAAGTTAATTTGTCTTGAAAAAAAATGGCATGTTTTTTATTACTTGTTTCTATTACAATATGGTTAAAAATAAAAAGAGAAATGTGAGGCTGTAAAGGGAAATATTTTATGTATTAACCAATATATCAATATATTCTTTGTCTGCGAAGTAAAAGTAGTGATTTGCAATGGTTTCCATGGTGCAACCTTTGGAGCTGCCAAATAGCTGCTATAATAATTGGAAACTCACCTGCTGCCAGTGACTGTAATTTAAACGTTTGGCCCGTGCCCATGCTCTCTTCTATAAAAAAAAATTCTACCCACCCTAGGGGTTGTCTTTGGGGAGGGCAACAATAATATTTTTCTTCTGCTCCCTACTTGGTACATATCCAGTTCACTCCGATTGCCAAACATTACTGTACAGTGTATGTGCCCAAACCAGACCTGCACATAGAGCACATGGGAGCAGATGAAAATGGTGCTGTTGTGATCTCCAGAGAAGTACCCCAAGGCCATGGCAGTCTAAAATTGGTTCCCCCGGTGTTTTTTTCCTTTAAATTATTTTATTGTAAACAATAAGTGCTTATTTGTCCTCTGAGTAGTTGCTGAGAAGAACAAGGGTGTGCCGTGTCTGAGAGATTATTACTTTTTGCTTGGAGATGCTAGCTACATGATGCTATTTCTGATGATGATTTAACCAGGCTGAGCAGTGTTGCACCCACATGTGAAGGAAAACAAATGGCTCTCTGTGCATAATAATCTATGCTAATGTGAGTTACTGAATATTTCTGTAAAATAAAGTAGAAGTTATCCCTACTTCCCCATCTACCATGCTGATGCTAAATCTGTAACCATGAATTTATTGGCTAATGAACATGACTATGTGTCTTTGCAGAGCCCTGATGGATGTGAAAGAAGCAGAAGAGCTGAGCAGCCCCCAGCCATTGGCAATTCAAGCTTTTGCAAGTGGATCCACACTACATGGCCTTGCTCACATCTTCACATATGAGCGCTTCTCCTGTCGAAGGCTTATCTGGATACTGTGCTTCCTGGGCTCCTTATCTCTCCTGCTATTCGTCTGCACAGAGAGGATCATCTATTACTTTGAGTACCCACACGTCACCAAACTGGATGAGATTTCTACTCCTAAAATGATCTTCCCAGCGGTGACCTTCTGTAACCTCAATGAATTCCGCTTCAGCCGTGTGACGAAAAATGACCTGTATCACGCAGGGGAGCTGCTCAGCCTGCTCAACAACAGGTAGGACTTGCAACAATGGGCTTCCTATTTGCCTCCTAGCAAGCAAACTAGGTGTGATATTTCCCAGAATTAAAGCTGTTAGTTTCTCCCACATCTACAACTGGAGATATATGTACTTGCCATGAGGGACTCAACTGTAATGTGATATAAGACTGGAGATGTGAAAAAGTGGCATTAAAGGGCAGAGCCGCCATCAGAAATCGCAGGGCCCCATACGAAAAAATTTCCTGGGTTGCGCCCAACACAAGCCCCTTCTACAGGTCCACCCCCCACCACACACTAAAAAAAAAAAAACCATTGGTGGCTACGGTTTCCACATGTTAATAAAAAAATATTGGTGGTCAGGCCCCCCCATTGAAAAAAACATTGGTGGACAGGGCCCCCCCCCATTAAAAAAAACATTTCTGGTCAGGACCCCCCATTAAAAAATATTGGTGGCTAGGACCCCACATGGGGGAAAAAATAGGTGGCCAGCCCCCCCACATTATAAGAAAATTGGTGGCCAGGGCCCCCCTTAAACGTCCTTGTAGAAAAACTTGCCCCCCCAGAAGTTTAAAAAACATTTGGTTCTCAGGGCCCCACCACACAACAGGGACCACAAAGGGTTACCTTTAGTGGGGCCCAGCCATGTTACACTTACTTCATTAGTTTGGCCCACCTGCTGTCAGTGAGCTGCCAACTACAGAAGGGAGGAGGGGAGCACAGATGGCTGCATCTTCCAGTGACAGCATTTTCTTCCCTTATTGGTCACAGAATTTCAAGTCCTGGTAAAGCTGCATGGTGATTGGATGAGCTGGAGGTGAAGTTCAGACCGAAGCCTTCCAATCCCTGAGCAGCTCAACCGGGACTTAAACTCAGTGACCAATTAGGGGAAGTAATGGACAGAAGATACCTCCCCTTGTGCTCCCACCCTGCCTTCCCGAAGTCAGCAGCTCTCAGAAAGCAGGGGGGCCGGCTAATCAAGAAAGTGCGATGTGGCCGGACCCCCCTTACCCTCAGGCCCCCTACAACTCTCCCCCCTGTCCCCCCCCTGATGGCTGCCCTGTTAAAGGGTCATGTAACCATCCTTAGATTACATAGTAGTTTGTAGTTCATTTTTTTTTTATTATAAAGGGAAAAGTGGACCCTGATTGTTTGGGTGCTCTAGTTATTTGGTTTAATTAAACAGAAAAGAAACACTGGCTCTTACTAATCAAAACACTAAGCTTTTCGTGGTACAGAGGTACTTTTTTTAACTGCATGCAGAGAGAATGCAGTCAAGTGCACAGTTTTGGCACCTGCACTCACTTAAAATCCTCACCTTCATCATCAGGAGGAGAGAGGAGCGGGTGTTATGGCCAAATAGGGAATTTAGGGAAATATAGGGTTATAGGGGTCGGCCACATAGAGTATATGCACTTAAGGTAGCATTTATAGGTTGCCAAACAAGTGGATCTGGGCTCGATTTTGCCACTCACATGCTGGGCAAATGGTAGTCCAACGATTGGATCATCCGGTGGTGCCTACGGAGACCTGTCAAGTTAGACCTTATCAATGAGCCAGTGAAATCCACATCCTTTGGGATTTTAAAAACTGCCCTATTGATATCTGTCTGATTTTCAACCATATATCTGTTGGAAAGGCCTGTACAGAGGCCAATAAATTGCTGATATGGTCCTGGACTCCTGGAGGATCACGTTGGCAGCTTTTATCAGCTTGTATATGGTCACCTTCAGCAGATCATATTTCCTGTCCGTACAGAACATCTGTGATCCAGTAGGATTGGTTCCAACCCATAAATATATAGTCAGCTTGTTAAGGATACAAGCCAAACTGACCTGCCAAGTGTGTGCAAGCATGAAAAACATTATTGGCAGAGCAAGGCTGTGAATTTAAACAAGGCCAGCTCACAGTTTTGCCATTGGTTAAGTCTGAATGCATTATTAATAGGGTATTAAGAACAACACAAGCCAGCAGCCCTGGTCACTCAAAATGTAAATGTCTCCAGTCCAATTACAAAACAACAAAAAAACAACATATGAGAAAAAGGGGTTGTCTATTTCTCCCTCAAAGAAAGACATCAGCCAAGGTAAATATATCTGAATAATTCCTATAAGCAACAAAGCAGTTTGCAAGAGACATGGAATGAAAAGGAAAGGTGAGGCTTATGCCCCTTACCTGTAGGGCAAAGGGAGTCTGAGTTGGGTATGCCAAATGTACTTTTCTCTGCAGGTCCCTTCATAATGTTCAAGCATTTGTAGTTTTAAAGGGGATTACCTCATGCCATTCCAGGCGCATTCCAATTTGCTGCTAATGATGTACAAGTTGGTATAGCAAGCAGTTTTTATGTTTTTGCTGATAAGTGAATATTAGGTTCAGTGCTGAACTCAACAGGGTGGTTTTTCCCTAGAGACGGAATTAAATTGGGGGAACAGGTTGAAAAATACATTTCTTGCAAGGATTATACATCCGAGGTGCAGAAAGGAGCATGTTGCATATTCATTAACTGAGATTTAATTAGTGTTCTGTCTGTGAGGGAAAGATCTGGGTGGACTAAGAGATCAAAGATTTGCCAATGCTACAGGGTGTGTCCGTCAGCAAGAGTCTCAAATGTATACCTGTGTTTAAAGGCATGTAGATCCATAGAACTCAAGTGTTGTCCAGAACCTGTGCCTTCCTGGGAATCACTGACCTTAGGTTTAGTTACTTAATATATAAAGAGATTTGAATGTGTGTTCTGCCCTAAGTTTGATGTTAAATTTTAATTCCTTTCATTGTGCCAGTCTAAGTTACAATATTTATTTGTATGGCAGCATGAGTGATATTGTGTGTGTACAGTATGTAGGTCACATGGTAAAGATGAAGGAATGGAACGATTTGATTTGTAGTTCACTTACATGTGCAGCAGCTCCTTCCAACACTCGAAGGACCCTTACACATGGGCGTTTGTTCATGCATCCCCCTATGGTTACTCCTTCATGCGTTCCACCGCTGGGGACAGCAGATTCCACTTTGTGCAGCAGCTAACAGATAAGTTATTCATATTATAATTGCATTTAGTACAGGTATGGGATCTTTAATTTGAAATGTTTTGGACCTGGGGTTTTAGGGAAAAGCATCCTTTCTGTAATTTGAATCACCATAACTTAAGTGTTCTAAAAATAATTTAAACATTAAATAAACCCAACAGGATTGTTTTGCAGCCAATGTGGATTCATGTAGCTTAGTAAACATCAAGTACACGGTATTGTTGTATTATTACAGAGAAAGAGGAAATCATTTTTAAAAAATAGAATTATAGGCTCAAAGTGGGCCATATGGGTAATGGCCTTCCTGTAATTCAGAGCGGGATAACGGGTTTTCTGGATAAAGGAGCATTTAGATGTACTAAATGTAGTAAATATATTGGGTGACAGCTCCATGTAGGATTGCAACTCAGTCTTTATTTTATTGGCATAGCTGTTGAAATACATAATATCCTGCTTAGGGCCAAAAGTTATACACCCTTCCAATTACACCCTATATAAATACATAAAAATGTTTGGTTTACTAATATGGGTGCAAAATTGTACCAATACATTTACCCCTAGCAACCAATCAGATCTATTCTTTGGCTTCCAGAATTTTAGTAGACTGATTTAAACAAACAAAGGATAAATGCTCTGCTGCTATTGCACCTGTGTTAGTAAACCATCCAGAAAATGTATATACGCAAATGAAGATGAAGCCATTAAACCATGAACTAAAGCATGTGACATTTCTAGTTGTAGCTTTTCTCTTGCGTCCCAATTCACTAATCTGATCCAAGAAAGTAGTCAATAGATGGCTGATTGTACATGTGGATGCCCTCTTGTCTCTTTGTTGTTTGTGACTTAAAATTTCTGCCACAGCACAATAACTATTTATCTCTGCATTATGGATGAAAACTATTTGTCTCTGCTATCCATAGAACAGAATCACGACCTTTATTCTTCTTTTCATAAAGAGGTCTCCTGAGGTCATAAGGTGACCATACTCATTACAGTTTGCTAGTAGAAAATATATTATCCAGCAATGGGAGGTGGAGGGGCTTAGCAGAGGAGTCACAGAGATTCTAGGGGAATTCTGATTCAGGGAAACGAAAATTCTGTTTACTATTCGGTGTCCTAAGCAAGTGTATTTACCTCTTGCCATGTCAGGCAACAGAAGATTCTAATCCAGTGGTCTCCAACATTTTTTTACCTGTGAGCCACATTCAAGTGTAAAATGAGTTGGGGAGCAATGCAAACATGAAAAAGTTCCTGGGGGTGCCAAATGAGGACTGTGATTGTGATTTGGTAGTCCCTATGTGGACCGGGAGCCTTTTTTGAGGCCACTTGGAGCAACATCCAAGGGGTTGGTGAGCAAAATGTTGCTCACAAACCACTGGTAGGGTATCACTGTTCTAAGCTGGACAACTTGCAGCCAGTATCTACAGAGCATCAGGTTGCTAATCCTTACTATAGAGCAGGGGCTCCAAACAGTGCCGGGCCAGGCCGGCTGTGCACCCCAGACAACCCTGCAGGCCACTTCGTCCCCAGCTGTGGCTATGTGCAACAGAGGACACGCACTACCACCAGTGCACATGCGCAACTGAAAGCATGCACTAATGTGCGCTATAGAGGGCGAAACACTTGCCGGACTAGGGGTAGCTTGCAAATTAGGTACATGCCTGGCGCCCCCCAAGCTTTGTGCCAAAGGCACATGCCTCTTCTATCTACCCCTAGTTCTGGCCCTGGCTCCGAAACTGTAGGTACCCCCTAGGGGAGCTTGGAGCAGTGGCTTGGGGGGGGGCTCAGTCTGAAAGCCAGTTAGCATGATATTTGGGGATAATGCCTAATTGCTGTCATAAATACACTTTACAGCCCATCTTCAAGGACTGTTAGGGTGAACACATCTAATGTCTAAGATATTTTTGAAACTTGGCCTTATTAACACTGATGTTTTCAATATCTGTACCCTTGTTATTAGCTAAGAGGGGTCCTGAACAAATGTTAAGGGTGATGGCACATGGAACACTGGCTCTGCTGCTCTCAGCCTAAACCTCAAGGGGAACGTGAACTAAAAAAATCCAACAACCACTGCTGTACAGGATACATACTGACTAAGCAATACTATTTGCGGAAGTATTAGAATAGAAAGGGCATTTGGTCCCCTGCTTCACGGGGTTAATTTTGGGGTAGAGAACCTAGCTAAAACCTATTGGGGGCTTCTGAGGCTTGCAGTTCAGCAATAGCTGGAGGCTTACAGTAAGAAATTCTTTGATTTACATGTTTTTTCCATTGCTCAGATAGAGCCCACTCTTGCATTGCCAGGGGCCATCATTCTTCTTTAGCTCAATTCTTGATCGCTATACAGAAATAATATGTAACAGTGGACTCATTTAAACTGTACTGTAGGGGATTTGCTAAAGACTTAAAGGAAAACTATACCACCAAAATGAACACTTAAGCAACAGATAGTTTATATCATATTAAGTGGCATATTATAGAATCTTATCAAACTGGAATATATATTTAAGTAAATATTGCCCTTTTACATCTCTTGCCTTGAGCCACCATTTTGTGATGGTCTGTGTGCTGCCTCAGAGATCCAGAAATACTACAACTCTAACTGTAACAGGAAGAAGTGTTGAAGCAAAAGACACTATTCTGTCTGTTAATTGGCTCATGTGACCTAACATGTATAGTTTGTTTGTTTGTGTGCACAGTGAATCGTACGATCCCAGGGGCTGTCCTTATTTTTTAAAATGGTAATTTACTATTTATGATTACCCAATGGCACATACTACTAGAAAAGTATATTATTATGAAAATGATTTATTTTTTATTTACATGAAGCAGGGTTTTACATATGAGCTGTTTTATGCAATATCTTTTTATAGAGACCTACATTGTTTGGGGGGTATAGTTTTCCTTTAAATAGAAAACTAGTGCACTAGAATGCCTTTCATCTCAGAGAAAAAGAGGGCACAAATAAATAATTGAAAAAACCCCTTGCAAAGTCAGCTGCCTCCTGTACCAGTGCTTATCTCTACTTTTGATCATTGATACCCTACTTTATTTACGGTGTAGATGTTTACCGTCCCAGTTAGTGTTTATACATATGGGCATCTTTTAATTTGCCAACTGTGCTCATAGTTAATTATGTCCCTGCAGATAACTGCAGGAAGATATGGTTCAAATGTGTTATCTGTACCCAACAGAGTAAAGGGAAAAAACTGCCATATTTTTCTCTGGGGCAGATACTGTGTTTCTCTTGCCCTCTTCCTGGGGTTAATGTCCATCATTAATGATTTCAATATACTCGGCGCCAGATGTTCTGTTAGCAAATCCTTAAAGCTATTCACGCGGAAGCTAACATTTACTGTAATGCAGACGGCAGTATTTTAACACAGTTCGCATTTGCAAATCCTTGTTTGGAATGACTCCACTTTCGGCTTGCTGGGGATCCGGGATACCTGCAACTAAACTGTATTTCATTTTCAGACTGGAATGTGAAAGAATAGAAGGGGGAAGTTCAAAGACCACACAAATAAAAAACAAAGATCAGTTGTACATTATCTGAAAATATCACGAGCTACACCAGAATCATTTTAAAGGACATGGAAAGCCTACATTTCCCTACCATGTATACGTTGGGCACATTTCCCCCACCCAAATGGCATTATTTGTACTGTATACATCCCCTCCGTTTGCCAGCGCCATTAGATTTTCCTAAAACAAATAGCAGTTTTCACCCGGGGCCATTTTCCCTCTTACACATCATCAGTGCATTTATATCTGTAAAATTCATGCAATTAAAGAATGTAGGCTAACACAGGCAGAATTTACTATGATGACAAGTTCTCCTTGGATTGAGCACTGTAATGGTGACTCTGAGCTCAGGAGATGGGTTAGGATTTAAAAATAGTATCAGACAACTAGAGCAGAGTTTCTATGGGAACCAGCAATGCCATCTCTACATTGGCTGCTAGACTAGGGTGTGTTTATCTGAGCTGAGAAGAACTGAGCATGATCATGAGTCAACAGCCAAAGGAAATTCCTGAGTGAGAGGCAAAGTGGGTTAGAGGAACAGAAGGAATCCTAAGTGATTAAGGGGATGCTGAAGCCTTACTATTAACCTTTGAAAAACCAGAGTGGCAGTTATTTAGAGGTTTCAAAGATGCTCTCCTGTGATTACATTTTTGTGTAGGGGGTGCACACAACCTCTTAACTCTTTTTTTTGGGTGTGTTTTAGAATATGTGTGTTTTATAATATAGAAAATAAGTTTCCTATCTAATTATCTAGAAGACTAGGGCAGTCATCTGCATTCCCTACATTCCCATGACACACAATCTCTTCTCCTATTGCGTTGGAATGCTAGGCTTGCCTCCTTACTCCAGAGATTTCAACTAATGCTGTGTCGCCTTGACAACTTTTGTTCGTAGAGGAACCAAATTGGAGGGGGTGGACATATGATATTGAGGGGAAGGAGGTCAATGTGTAAAATAAATCAATTTAGGGGCAGGCTGAGTGATGGCGTGGTCATAATTGACAGATTTGATAAGTCCCTGCAGAGTTCTGAAACCTGGGCAGTCCATTTTGAACTGGACAGCCCAAGTGAAAACTGGTAACACTCCTACCTGCATGACCCAGTCCCAGACTTTATTCACACACAACTGAAACATACAGGCCCGGATTTGTGGAAAGGCCACCAAGGCCCGGGCCTAGGGCAGCAGGATTTTAGGGGGCGGCATGCTGCCCAACCACACCCACATTGTTCAGAAACACTAGGATGTGCAGGAGATACTATAGTTTTTAAAATTTCCTGTACTCCAATCCTCATTGCTCTGGTCCAGATGAAAATTTGAGCAAATAAAAGGGAGGGGACAGGGGTGACGAATGACAGCGAGCCTAGGGGTGCCCGCTTTTTAAATCCGGCCCTGTAAACATGAAACAAGGTTTCAAAACTGGCCAGAGTGGATTATTATCACCCTAATGACAAGGGATTAATTGACACCTCTGTTAGTCCCTTATCTTGAAGAGTGTCTAAAGTCCGCCACCCTATCACCCTGTTTATCGTCAAGGTGCTGACGATACAAACTAAGGCAACATATTCTCATATCATTCTTTTTAATGGTTTGCTTATTATCCCAATATCCTTTAGTCCACTTTAGTGTTGTTGGTATATTTACTAAAGGTTGAAAATCTGCAGTAATTTTACAACAAATTAAGATTCCCCTCAACATCAACACTAAAAGGAGAATACAACAAGTTGTGGAGAGTTAAATTCACAGTAGTGAACATTTTCTTTGCATTGGCATAAATCCATAACTTTTCTCCAGGTGAAATTTCTCAAGTGAATATTCTCTAATTTACTAAAAGCACAAAAACAAATTTTCGCCAGCAGAAATTTCTCCAGGTTCAGGCTGACAAACTACAATTTTATAGATAGAGCAGCCACTTTTAAATCTCATCTACATCACCCCCTCCAAGCTAATTCTCTGTAATTCATTTTTTCTCTAGAGAATTTTCCCCACAACAATTGTATGGGGAAAATATACTGGCAAATTTTCACAAAGAATTTTCACCAGGAGAAAATTCACCACATTGTACTTAAAAGTGCATTAAGAAAATCTAAATGATTTCATTGTAAATAGCTGTTCCACCCTTGAAGCCTGTGACGGCAGCAGTAGAAATGCTACACCACATTCCCTTTTTATCTTCAAATATCTCACTGCCCAATTAGATTGAAAGCAGTACACTTCTGGGGATTGTTTGCTGTTTTTTTCATGAATACTTCACGTTTATTGTAGTGCATTTAATATGTCTATTCAGCGCTTAGTCTCTTATCAGGATTATAAATTAATTATCGGAGTGCTGGTATCCTGGTGGATTTCCATGAGTAAAATATCACAAGTTAATCACAAGCTCTCTTTGTTCATTATTAACATGGATGTGTATTAAGAAATCTCTCCACATTCACCTGATATCACTATATCTCTATATCTATGCCTGCATGTATTCTCACTTCTTATTTATCCACATACTCTAGAAGACAGGGGCATTTAATAATTGCAGAGATGAATACAGTTATCGTTCATAGATGGGTGGAAAGTGGAAAAGGGACATGTTTTTTAAATATGTATTAAAATGGGGTATATGGGAGACGGCCTTCCCTTAATTCTGAGCATTCTCGATAATCGGTTTCTGAATAAAAGATCCAAGAGCTGTATTAGGTATCAACCCCACTTTTCTTTCATGTGATTTCCTTTATTAAGCAGTATCCAAAATATTTCTTTAGATGATCAACATGTATATCATTCAGTCAGTTTATAATAATAAGTTATTGTAGCCTTGATACGTTTCCTGTATATATTGGGAGTCATATTTATGCCCCTTGCTGGTATATTTTGTAAAATTCAATTTGGAAAAATTAAAGCTGCTCAATGAACTCATCACTGAGGACAGGAACCAACTGAGGACAGGAAACCAAAGGGGCTATTAAAAGGTGCAAGCTTTCTGTTTGGTCTAGTACCTCATATCGACCAGTAGTGATCTATGAATAGGTACAGGGATGAAGGCAATTGAATTCAGAAGGACCTGAACTCCATATTTAGAGAATAATAATTCTTTCATGATCATGCATTTATTATATGTTATTATTTATCATATCATGTATTTATCAAGAGCCCTAATGTTGGCCAAAACATTGGAAACACATATATGATCATTACAGAATTATGATTCACTAAATATAGAGTGTGAGTTGCTTTGAAGTGATGTATATCATCTATTGACCCAGCACCCGGCAAGAAAATAAAATTGTCTAAGTGCAGGTGCTTTGCAACATTTATATATATTTTATAAACAGTAGGGATCCAGCCAAAATCTCATTCTCCTATATACTGTAAAAAACATACAGTGTTTATGGTCGGTTCTGTAAGTGAGAAATCTTTTTACTATCTAAATATAATTGATAGGATAAACTGTAAAACGATCTTTAATGCCTTTATGGTACTAAGTTTATCCATTGGTTTCTCAGTTTTGCAGGGATCATTGCAGTTTGCGTCTTGATAATTGGTTCAC
The DNA here is from genome assembly GCF_017654675.1 of Xenopus laevis. Lineage (NCBI taxonomy): Eukaryota > Metazoa > Chordata > Amphibia > Anura > Pipidae > Xenopus > Xenopus laevis. The sequence goes on from NC_054373.1 coordinate 157,062,635, forward strand.
ATTGTGCAGTTTCCATGCCAACCGCAGTTTTTCCTTCTTTCCTATTCTGTTTCACTTGGAAATTAGATTTTTTTTTTCTGAAAGGTTCACTTACATCGCTGAGCCAGAGATGAATGCAGATTACATTATATGTATTTTGTTAACATCCTTGGGGAGCAAGTTTCTGTTATTCTAGGCAGTTTAATATTTCTGGAAAAAAACTCTCTTGGTGCATTGTTTCTTGTAAATCTCAGTTCTCTTTCTTGGTACATGTTTTATTCATCATCTCCTTTGTGTTCCCTAATAAAATAATTCATCTTATCCCATGCATTATGGTGTATACTCACCAGTACATTGTGAGAAACATAGCTATTACAACCAGATATCTAGGAGATAAAATAAAGCCTTTACTAAAACTCAAATGAATCAATTTTTTTTATTAAAACAAAATCAACCTAACTCCCATCCACAAATTTAATTCAATAATTCTTAAAAAACTTGACTTTATAGAATTGTTTCTGCAACAACTTGAATTTATCAGATTATCAAACAAAAGCCAGCGCAGATCACAATGTCAAGAAACAACTTCAGGGACATCTGCCATTGACTTCTACATGAGTGCGACAAGTTTGAGATGGAGTATTTTTGGATTTGGATTTTTAGCAGCTTTGGGGTATAATAAATCTCTATAAATTCCATCTTTTTTTCCTCTGAAAATTCTAGTTTTCCCCTTTAAAAACTCGACCAGAACAATTTGAGGTTTACTCAATATCTGTAGGCCCCCAAGTCCAAGTCTGCCTAATAAAGTCCTAAAATGTTATTCTAGCCTAAAGGTAAGTGTGTTAGAAGTTGATGAAGATTAATTTATAGGCATTGCGCAGATTGATAAAGAAAAAATGGCAGAATCAATACTCTGAACAACAGAAGACTGGCTTCCATAGAGAGGAAAAGAGGTTTATGTTAATCGGAGACAAACCATTACGAAGCGTTATTAACCAAAGAGGATTTTATCCATTAATTGATCCATTCATTTTCAGAGATAGCTATCCATTGTATATTCATGAGTGTTTCCAATCATGTTCATTATTTATGAAGGTACATCAAATGTTTTTTTTTAGATCACCCCAGAGAGAACTGGCTCATTTCCGATGCCTGTGGCAGAAATGGCTGAATGCCTCCATTGCCTCTGACCTTCCTCAGGCTTTGCCAGGGTTGCCAAGTGGTTGATGTTTTACATGGGCAGGCTGGTAAAATGATACTCAGTGCCTATGTACTTAATAGGAAAGAAAGGTACAAATTTCAGAAGGTATTGTGTATTTTTCTTGAAATGTCAACATCCATAGGCACTGGAGTGCTCCTTCTCTTTTTCTTTGAAAAACCTTCTTCTTATATTGTTCCCATATTCTATTTCCACAGCTTCCCCACCCAAAGTAAAACCACAGGAAGCAAAGCAATCACCTCACCAAATGACAGGCCTTGCTCTAAGTATAAAAAGAAAATTCTGGCTAATTATTAATTGCATATTTTTCTTTAGCAGGCAGCATGGTGGCACAATGTTTGGCACAAGGTTCCAAGATTCAGTTACAGCTAGGGCACTTTCTGCAAGGATTATGCAAGAGGTAAAAGCGTATAAATTAGTTTATAGATATCACAGTAAACTCAACACACAGAACCTTCAGCTAGGGGAGAAATCCATCGTCCATTATTGAATAAAAATGGGCTGGCACAAAATTGGACTTCAGTCAGAGAGTTGCTGCTTAAAAATTATTTATTGTACAAATATTACATCTGTCTAAAAGCCTTACACATTTCGTTTTCCGGGACTTAGCCTATGATTAAGTGCCCAAGAGCAGCACAAAATGCATAAGGCTTTTTGACAGATGTAATATTTGTACAATAAATATTTTTTAAGCAGCAAATCTCTGGCTGAGGTCCGGTTTTGTGCCAGACAACTGTCTACAATAAGTCTATTTGTTCTCCTCTTGTTTGCGTGGGTTTCTTCCACTTGGTTTGCCTGTTACATTGCATATAAACTTTATACATCATTTCACAGGTAGAAATGTAATCAGTGTTTACTCTGATTACAGTTATTATAGGCATGCAACTTTTGAGAGTCATCTGGTAACAGTGAGTGTGAAGTAAAACATATGGGAATTTAGTGCTCTACATTTTTAAACCATTAGGCAGTGGTGCAATGTGGGTGTTACCAGATTTCATACAGACAAAGACTAGAAATCTTGTACACATTTCAAAATGTTAAGGACATAAGCACATTAACACAAAGCTACTAAGAAAAATGCCCTCCCATTTAAAAAAACAAAAAACAAAAGCAGATTGTTTGTCCATACATTGCACTATAGTAAAGCTGACCTACTAAGTCAAAGATGATCAAAGGTCCTTAGCTCAAAAGGCTAAGGGTAGACATGTTGGCTATTAAAACCATGGAAGACATAATTTCACTTTCTGTTTACATCAGTGAAGTTCTTTGGACCTGGGTGGTACTCCATGGCAACCAATCAGATAATTGCTTTTACTATTCAACCTTCAGCTGGCTGAAAAAAAATCACTGATTGGTTGCTATCAGCCCCACAGTTGCAGTCCCAAAATTACTGAAGGGCTTCAAAATGAACTTTTCTAATTTAAAGGAGTATGAAAGCTACCGAAGCAGTTTATTGCCAATAGATTAGCCACAATTGTGCACGCTATTAAACTATATTTATTCTGCAGAATACTTTACCATCCACCATTTACCGCTCTCCGTTTGTTTAGGATAGCAGCTGCCATATTAGCTTGGCATGACATCACTTCCTGTCTGAGTCTCTCCCTGCTCACTCATAGCTCTGGGCTCAGATTACAGCATGGAGGGGGGAAAAGGGAGGGAGAGAGGAGCAATCTGAGCATGCTCAATCCTAGCCCTTGAAGTTTATGCTGAAACAGGAAGTCTAATACAGAAGCCCATGTGTACACAATAGAAGGAAATAAATGCTGGTTTTCTTTTGACAGAGGACTCAGAGCAGTGTTACTTTGAGGGTTTACTGGTGTATTTATATAGACCTTTCTGATAAAGCTTACTTAGTTTTAGCCTTTCTTTCTCCTTTAAGGGAGATGCCCACATTTACTTAATGTACACAGTGTGTTTTATAAAGACAAATGTTTTGTTGATCACATTCAGGAATGTAGGTTTTTTTTTACACAGTAGGTGAAGCTCTGCCTTGTAATTGATATCCTTCTACTAACTTTACAGAGGTGGTTGATGGACAACCAAATCCAGCAGTAGGTCATCCCTGTACAAGGAATCATAGGCAGGTTTTAGATGCTTTGACTAAAACCGTATGATATTTACATAAATGTGCCTTATTGTGCATGTGAAAACATTGCTCTGGCTGTTGATAGAGATGACTACCACTAACACCACTAGGAACATGCTAGGTGGTTGCCAATAGCAACTGAGTACTGGGCTATTAAGAAGACATGAAATTCTGGCTCATTTGCTGGGCCAGAAAAAACTCTTGATTTAAGCATTAAATTATTTGATGTACCCTTTCTTTCTATTGGTAAATGACCTATCTTCTTAGTGATTTTTTGATTATTTATTTATTATTTGATTTCTTTTGTTTGTGTGGCATTACCCTAGGCCCAATATCTCTATCTTCAGCTGTTAATTATATGTATTTCTATTATAACTAGCTCTCACACACACACACTCTCTCTATCCCAACCTTAGGTATGAACTCCCTGATTCACAGTTGGCTGATGAGAAAGTGATGGAAATACTACAGGATAAAGCCAACTTCCGCAATTTCAAGCCAAAGCCATTTAATATGCGCGAATTTTATGACCGAACAGGACACGACATTCGGGACATGCTTCTGAATTGCAAGTTTCGAGGAGAGGAATGCAGTGCTGATAACTTTGTTCCCGTGAGTAACCTATGGTTCTGCCCTATACTAATAGTAAACAGAAGGAGTTTTGGCTGAGTCCATTTATGCTCTATTCCATTTATTTACATTGGTGTTTTTCTGGTTTAATATTTTATGTGGCGTCACCTTCATTTTCACTTGTAAATTCAGCTGTAAATACAGTCAAATAACAGCATATCAATATATAAAACTGACGTGAGCTTATGAGCCCCATCTCTGGCTCTGGAGCTCCCAAAGGGACATTATATAACTATCTATTTCCACCATTCTCCATATATCGCCTTTATCCCACAAGCTAACTTGAGTGGATCAGGCTGGCGCCACAAACGGTTTATTTAGGTGTGACAATGTCAAATTTTTGCCAAGTCTGATCAGTCAGAAGCCCATGTGTACACAATAGAAGGAAAGAAATGCTGTGTTTCTTTTGACAGAGGACTCAGAGCAGCATTACTTTGAGGGTTTACTGGTATATTTATATAGACATTTCTGATAAAGCTTACTTAGTTTTAGCTTTTCCTTCTCCTTTAAGAGGCACAATTTTGCACACCTAGCATTTGTCAATAAATCTTTATGTCACACAGATATGTTCCTCAGATGACTGCGTTAATACAAAACATATGGTGTTTAGCAATTGTTCAGTATCGGGGAAACATTTGCTTCGTGGAAATATAGAATAACGGACAAAAAGCTTTGTAGCATCTGATGATTGTTAATTACTGAATGAGCCACCAGATGTTCTGATTGTTAATATTATCTTATTATGATTCCTGTTACCCAACAATTATTTTGCTCTTACATACAAAGCTATAGCTTTCTAGATGTTGAATCATCAGAAGCAAAAAGTTATTTAACAGATGGCTTTCTGACTGTAATGCTAAATATGAACTTTTAAAAGCCAAATAATAAAATGTTGCACAGATTATCCGAGATAATTAAAAAGAAATCAAAGCAATGAGCTGATATATACAGACCGTCTGTCAAGCATGACAACCCCTTGAATCTGAATCAGTCACTATAAATAAGGCATGTTGTTGTACAAAAAGAGAAAAAGTCTTTTAAAAATACTATTTATTGTTTTGCAGAAAATTTGTAGGTTCTCAGTAAGTAGAAATTTGTGAGAGAAATAACTTTTATCAACCGTGTATTTGAATGTGGACTGGACCGTCCTTATCCCTCATCACTCGTTATGGCTTACACCAAGATGGCAGCAGTAGAGTCCTGAATGGGACAAATTTTTGAGACCCGAACCACAACCCACATATTTACCCACTTGCATCCACTAACCTGCAACAGCCTTATCTGCCATACGATCTACAACCCACTGAACACCATTAAAAAGGAAGTGATGTTGCTGCAAACCAGAAGTGGCATCATAAAAAGAGGGCAGAGAAAGCATTTTGTAAAATTTTAAATGAAGTAAAATATAGACAATATAACATAAGATAAGAAATATAGATGAGACCCGCAACCTGCAGACCCTATACCTGCACCTGAAAATCCTACCCTCATCCCACAGGGTACCCGCATTTTTTGCGGGTAACCCGCTGGTACCCGTGAGTACCCGACCCGCTGCAGGACTCTAGGCAATGGTGCAATGCAAGCTGACTGGTGACAAAGCAATGGTAGAGAAGATGAAAGGATGGCTTCTGAAAATAAAAAGAGTTGTAAAGGCTGTAATGGGGAGTAAAAATTAAGATAGGCTGATAACTGTAAGATCCACCTTGGCAAAGTGAAGCACATATTCTGCCTTGTAGCTTTATAAATTAAACACAGATGCATTGCAACAATCTGGGCAAATTCTGACACATACAGAAACAGAGAGAACTCTCAAACTCAATGCATATACCAAGGCTGGAATCAAACCCAAGAGAACAGCACTGCAGGGCAACAGTTTTATAAACTATCTCAGGTAACATAAACAAAATCAGTGTAGTGTTTCAAGCAATAAAGTACTGGCTGTTTGGACCAAATTTTATTTATGCAGATTCCCCTGGGTGCCCCCCTGACTTGGATGGATTCTGTTCTCAAGCTAGCCTTGGTCACTTGGTTTTGAGGCAGAGCCCCATTTTGGCTCTAAGAGCAGTTCTTTGTTTTTCAGTGATGTGAAGAGATATCTCTATGTTCTCCCACCAGTAACTCCATTTTACTCCACTATGTTCTCATGTCATACATTCCCTAATTCTGTTTAGGGTTCTGACTCTTTGTGAGCTCAGAATTCAAAGAGCTTGTGACAAGTAAATGTATTCTTTTACCTAAAGTCAAGTGGTCTCCACTCTCCGGTTCCACAACAATGGTATCAGAGGCATTAGCAGTGTAAATACCCCTCAGAATGCCCAGTGCATGTGTGCCATGGACTGCATCTATTTTGCTTTCATTGTCTCTTTTATATGCTAACGAATTGCACATAAAAAGGCAACCAAAAATAACTTTGAGCTTTGGAATTCTGATTATTTTGTACCATAAACTGGCATGTGATTTCAGGATTAACTAAATTGTTTTGTCTCAGTAAAAACACAATAATAAGTATATCTTTGTTTTTTACCATATTTCTTAATATTAGACGATATTCCAGGTCAGGCTCTACAAAAGAGAACTCAATTCCATCTGTAAACATCTGTGCACTGTGTGCATTCTGTCCATGGTATTTGGTCCCGGTTGTATAGCACTGCGGCATATGTTGTCACTTTATTAATTAAATAGAATAATAAAAATACATGACTGTCCTTAGGCTATTCTTGTATTAAAGCCAGGAACAAAGAGTAACAGAAACAGAATCAATAGATCCTATGTACCGTATATGTTTTCATGTTTTCCATGTATATGTTTTCAGTAAATGACCCCGGCCAATGGCAAGCTGATTTCCAGACTGAAAGGCAGCAATTGTTGACCACTTTATAAATCTAGTGGTCGGTTCTACAGGGCTTTTTTTTCTAACCGTATACATTTCTATAGTGCTGAAATGTATATTTTTTTTTAAATACAGGAGGAATGGTTTAGTAAAGCCACTGGAATTGGCTTGGTTGCTGATTTATGTGATCATTCATGTGCAACCGCTCCAAAACGAGTGGATCTTGACCCGATATGCCCAACTTGAGTGGGTGATAACAGGCTGATCTAATAGTGGGCCCTAAGGCCCTATGATCAAATCTGACTGATTTTGGTCAGATATCTGTTGTGAAAGCTCATTGGAAGGCCTCATACACTGGCCAATAATCCAACTTGGTCTGTTGGCAGCTTTTATCGACCCATGTATGGTTACCTTTACTCGGCTGCCCTGTACATTTTTGGCTCACTAAGGGTCATTTATTTTGACCTTGGACTCAAGTTCAAGAGCACCAAGTGCCGCTTAATGCTCATTAAAAGAAAACCAAAGTTGGGGGTCTGGCTGTCCTCTGCGCCTAGTGTCAGTTTGGCAATGGCCAGCTTTAGGGCAGGTGGTAAATACAGGACTTACAGGTCTGAATGAAGAGCTGTATACAGTACATAGCGAGACTGTATTTTGGAGTGCAGAGACCTGCAGACATTTTTCACAGAACAAAAAAAGGTTCCCACTACAGAAAACATTGCTGATTGTTCCAATTTTTTGTACTTTGCACCCTGCATTGCACTAAGTAGATGGCCCCAAGCAGTCAGTGATAATTCATAATTATGTATAAACGAATAAGCGTTATTAGTTAAAATGATTGGAAAATAAAACCTTCAGTGAGTTCTGCAGTGCCAGCAGCCCAGGGGTCTGTTTAATGCAAGAGGCTTCTTGAATCAAAATTCCTCCATGGAAAATATCTTCAAAAAGAGTTCTCTGTGATACTTAACTAGTCTACATTGTATGATCAGCCTTCTATTATAGTGGCAGAAGTTCAAACCTTCTGAAGCCTCCTAGATGTGACGTGTAGGTGTCTAAATCACTAAGTAAAGGAAAAACAACCAACGTATTTCCCTACTGAACAATAGGTTATCATAATAATAATAAAGGCGTGCATAATTTTATAATAATGTTACTGCATTGTAATTCTGATCCATTGATAAGCTTGTCTTTCACAATAAATGGATATCAAAGGCTTTTCCGCCTAAGTTAAACTGCCTTTTAACATGAAAGGTAAAAAACTTGCCTTGGAGGTTTTTACCTCTTATCTAGTAAATTCATCTAAATCAGAATTCCTTAATGAATGTACAAATGACCTTGTGCGATATTGACTTCAAGCATCTTGATGTATTCTTGCTAAGTATAGCCAAAATACTGGCATTCTTTTCAGCAGGAATAGTTCTGTGATAAATATTTCCCTGTGGTAGGATATCAGGTATCAAGTGTAGGTATTACTGAGAGAAGAACATTACATATATCAAGCCTTACATTTAATGACTCCTGAGAGCAGCTTTTCAACACCTTTCTGTAGTCTAATAAATAATGAAGAGAGTGTGGTAATGTGATAGAAACTTTCACATACCTCAATTATATAAATAAGCAAAAACAAATAGCATTTGCCATACACAAAGACATCCTTAAATAAAAGATAATGTACTAATGTCAGAGTGGTAGACTCAAGGGAGCTTCTGGGTTGTGCTTCTTCGCTAGAAAGGTGGCAGAAAATGCTCTTAGCTAAGCTGCCGTAGCAATGCAGTAATGCTCGGGACCGGCACCAGGGAACATTCTGCATTAGTAGAAGGAGAATGAAGTTGAAATTGGGTTTTGGAGAAGCACAGAGTGTGCACAAACAGGTAGGCAAATTGTACTTAATTGCGGTCAGATGGAGAACAGGGATTTCCTCTGGAACATCTTGCCTTCACTTGGTTTTCAGAGAAATAAGTAAGTGGTTGACACCATGACGCACAGATGGAAAAACAGTTGGTTGCAAGGGATTCTGGGTTCACAGACTTTCTCTGCTGAAGCAACCACTAAACATGGAAAAAAGTAAAAGAAGTATTGCCAATGAACTTTCTAAAATAAACAGCTGGTAAAAGCAGAATAGATGTGTCTAGATTGGGCTTGTAGAGCGAGTTAGGGCCAGACTGACCAGAGTCAGGAATAAAGAGAAGACTAAGGTACAATGGCACATAGTTAATGGGTTAAAGCTGTTGGCAAGTGTAACAAATTCTTTGGTGTGACCCAGAAAGGGGTCCATGAGTACTGTTTTTCACTGACACATTTTTGAAGGACTTGGGTTGTTGAATTTAGATATTCTAGGTATTTTAGGTATTCTAGCAGCAACACTTTGGTGCAACATGTCCACCTCAGTATTACAGAGTGTGTCTGTATTGCACTCGGCAACCAGAATGGCTAAAACCAAGCCAGAGCACCATCTTTCCAAACGTTTTCGGTTCCATGCTGCAGCGTGCCCCAGACAGCTATTTAAGAGCCAAGCATAAGACAAAAAGCCAACCATTTAGATGGTGATATTGATCAGATGTCATGGGGATTTTTATTTGGTATTTATCATCTGTATGTCAGATTTTGCTTTTATGATCCCTTAATAACCCTAGTGAGCAGCCCAAGTAGACATGTCCGATTTAATGGCTGATAATTTCCTGTTTGTGATCGTAACCCCTTTTTAGTGGTACCTCTTAGTGGACAATTGTTTGTCGTCACACCTTACAACATGGAGTCAGTGTATGCATGGACTTTAGGTCTACCTTTAAGTTAGCTACTTTAGGTTGAATAACATTAGAGAGCCTTATTTATTTTCTGTAATTGTTCCTCTACCTCTTAAGTATTAGCCCAGAGTTTATTTCAAGTGTTTCTGAATGATTTAAACATTGTAAATCACCTGTCAAGTGATGCGCCTTGATGAATACTAAAGAACAGAATTTATTCAGTGCATCAGCTCTTTCCCTGTCCTAACTGATCTTTCTCCCATTCTCATCTTTCAGTGTCCCATTTCCTTTTCTTCTGTATTCTTCTAGTGTTTTTATTTAAAAAAAAAAAAAATGTTGTTACAGTGGTATTGCCTACTGATAAGTGGCTCAAACTTTAGCCCACTGGAGTTTGTCTTTTTAATGTATTTTTGTAATTAGTAATTCTTTAAACACTGGTCATTTATTTTCATTATAAGTTATGTCTCCAATTTACAGAGGTGTATTCTGGATATAATTATTCTCTATAGGCATTTTTGAGACTTGGAGGTCCATTTATTAAGGGGGTTATTTACTAAAATCCAAATTTATGTCATATTTTATTTATTTATTTGACCTTATTTATTAATAAAATAACCAGAATTAATCAGATAAATACTTGATAAAAATCTTTATCTGGCTTTTTTTTTGCCCAAAAACCCCCAACACGTTAGATTTTTGGCCTAAACCCGGTGCAGACCACGAAAACTTGACATAGGTGACTCTCCCATTTACTTAAATAGGACCATGACAGGTCTGAGATGGAGGATTTTCGGATTCTGCCTTTATATAATAAATATATAATAAATCTAAGGTTATTTTACCAGTAAAAATTCGATTTTTTGCCCCAAAAAGCCCGACCAGATAAATCCGAGGTTTAGTAAATAACTCCATAAATGTAGAATTTTAGTAGTTTTAAAAAACATGATTAAACTCTGTTTCTCTACAACCACGAATGCCATGAAAGTTATTAAAAGATCCAAATAGAAAAAGTATGAATGAAAAAAACACACTGAACAAAACATGAGAATATAAAATATAAGTGTATTGCAAAAAAAATGGAAAACCGCTAAAAGTATGAATGGTTAAAAAAAAGGTCCAATAGGACAGGGGAGTAACTACCAGGAGTGCAGGGGGTGTGATCGCACCCCTTGGGGCCCTCCAGACGCTGGCACCAATGCGGAGGTGCATAGAAAAAGGGGGTGGGGGGCCCCCGGCTGCAAGGCCTGCACCCGGGCCTGCCCCTCCTTAATTCTGTTACTGCAATAGGATCAGCACACCTCCCATGACTTCTATGGGACCCCAATTGCTTTTACTCTGAAAAGTTTTGTATTAGCGTTTTTTGTGGTTTTTACTCTTAAACTTTTAGAGCTTTAAATAAACATAAAAAAATACAATTTGTGAAAAAGAATGTAATCCGGATTTTAGTAAATTGACCCCATAATGTTACCATTCACCATGATAACAGAATTAGGATCATTATCACCCCATGGTGTTTGTTATATAAGATCAGCATTACTGGGTTGGGGAGCTCAGACAAGAGCCCCCATAGCAAGTACCCCCAATGGAGACTGGGGGCACTTACTGTTGAATGTTCCCAAATATTCATAGCAATTTTCTGTGTGGGTTACATGGATTGCTTCTGATGTTTTGCCCTCTGCCAATAATTTCCATTAGCTGTAAACACTAAGGGGGTTATTTATTAAAGTCTGAATGCCAAAAACCTGAAAAATTTTTTTATATAAAATCCAAATTTAGTGGGATTTTTTGGGGATTTATTTTACCCCGAAGATGGAAAAAGTCAGAATCCGAAAATCTGGGCATCTCAGAACTGCCGAGGTTGCATTTTGGTCAATGGAAGAAGTCCCGAAGATATCTTGACATGCGCTGGGTTTCATGCAATAATACAAAGATTTCCTGGTTTTCAGGCAAACATCTGAAAAAGTCAAGAGTTTTCTTGTAAAAATCAGATTTTTCATGAATTTTTCTTGTTTTTTCCTGCACAGGAAATTTTCAGGAAATGTATTGATAAATAAGGGGGAAAAACCCATGCTGATTTGGTCAGAGTAGTTTTCAGAAAATAATGAGATAAATTCAGACTTTGATAAATGGGCCTCCCCAACTTCCTTTGGGAGCTTTATATTTGTGTGCTGTGAGCAGTGCGAGGATTGGATATACTGACAATGAGTTTGGAGTTTAATATCCAGTCCTTGAATGGCTGTATGTTTAGAAGAGAATAAATAGGAGATAGATTTTTTTAAACTTTGTGACCTTTATGTTAATGATTTGTAACTGCTCATAGGCTTCTTGGTGTGTATTCCTAAATATGAAGTAGAAATGTGTTCTTATGCCCGGTTCCAAAATATTGAAGAAAACATAAGATTATTTCCCCAGAAAATGCTGCTGCAAGCATATAATCAATCTCCAGCCTGCCATTTAGATTTGCTCAAGTGCAATGCCTCTTTTATATGTCAATACAAGGAAAAAGAATAAGCTATTAGTTGCGTCCATTCTAGTACTGCTTCAGAGTAACAGATCTGTAGCAGTGCAAGCGTACGAGAAGTTACTTAAAGGGATACTATCATGGGAATCTCAGCTGCCCCATGACTTGGGGCAGCTGGGAAATTGACAATATGTCTAGCCCCATGTCAGATTTCAAAATTGAATATAAAAAAATCTGTTTGCTCTTTTGAGAAACGGATTTCAGTGCAGAATTCTGCTGGAGCAGCACTATTAACGGATTCATTTTGAAAAAAATGTTTTTTCCCATGACAGTATCCCTTTAAGTCAAACTAGATGCACAAAATTGCAATACTGCTGATTTATACCTCTTCTTTAGGCAAGGTGGGGCATGGGAGAACTCAGTAAAGTAACCCATAATAACCAATATATTGAGGACATCAGGCTGCTGGTGCCTCCTGTACATTCCCTCTGACCTGAACCCAAACCTGTCATGTCTGATCAAATGGCTGAAGGGACTACTAACTTTAAATAATGATTATATCATGCATTATGGGCAATATAAGTGCAAAGAAGAAAGTTATTTATTAAATAGCAAATCTTTATAAGGGTGAGCTGTGAAGTTCATTTCCTGAAGTGGTTGAGCTGGTGGATGCATTGGATATAGTGTAATTTTGCTTGATTAGCATTTTAATTTCACTTCTTGGAAGCTGACAGCTCTCCTGATTCATTTAGGGGGTTATTTACTAAAATCAGTTTTTATATTGTTTTTTGGGGGGGTTTTTTTATCAAAAAAAGCTCTCCAAAACTCCCATCCATGATTTTGCCTTATTTATCATTGAAATAAACCAAATAAATCGGATCAAATTAAACCTGAATCGCTCAATTTTTTTAAATTTTTTTTCAGGATTATCCAGCTAAACCCTTCGCAGGGGAGCACAGGAGTAAATGTACTCAAGTATTGTCAAAGGGGCTGTACTCACACAGACGCATGTAAGTGCCAAACGCAGGTGGGGCTCAGCATGTTGCATTCCGCCTACGTTCAGTGCTTACATGCGTCTGTGTGCCCCCTTGACAATAATTGAGTGCGTTTACTCCTGGCTCCCCTGCGCTCCCCAAAGCAGAACGCAGGGGAGTGCAGCAAAAAACGCCCGTGTGTAAGAGCCCTTAATATAGATCAGGTTTTTTTTGTGGGGTTTAATGGAGTTTAATATGTCCTAATAAATTAAGTTTTTTTATCTAAATACATAAGTACATTCATTTTATTTTTCTATAATCAGGGTATAATAAATCTTGAAACATTTGAGGGTTTTTTTTTCCACGATAAGTTTGAGTTTTTGCCCCAAAGAGCCCAACCAGAAAAATTTGAGTTTTAGTAAATAACCCCCTTAAGCTTCACAGACATCTCTTGCCAGAGCTCTGCACTGAGATCAGTCGAAATGCAGTGGTTTGGGCATGCTAGCTCTGGCCAGAAATTGTAAGGAGGGTCTTTGGATATTTTTCAGAGTTCGCTATTGCAAGTTGAGATGTCATCATGTCTTCACTGTGAGCATTCAGCATGTTTTTATGTTTTCGGTATAGGACCTGTTATAAAGAATTCTTGGCACGTGGGATATTTCGGATAAGGGATCTTTCTGTAATTTGGATCTGCATACCTTATAGGGGACCCGTCACCTAAAAAAATTATTCGAAATCCTATTTTATCTCATTAGTCAAGCAAAATGAACTATAATTACACTATATAAATTATTTAAATCTTGTTTCCTTCGGTCTGGGAATTCATAATTATAGCAAACAGGCAGGAGCCATTTTGTGGACACTTCTATTAAGGCAAGTCTTTTATCATAAATGTTTTCTATCCTTGATGGGGAGTCTATGTGACTGATTCCTGTGAATCAAGGCTGAGCCAGAGGGACTTGCCCCGGTTCCAAGGCACCCACAATGTGCTATAAATGTATATATCCAAGATATACGTCCCAAGGCTCAATTCTTAGTTAAAAAAAATATATATTTTATTACAAATCACATTAAAAATAATACATACTGACCACAATTGGGTGGGATTGCCTGGGTTTAAATTCTGTGCTTAACATGCTGCTGACAGAGACACCTATGAGTACCGGAGGGTATGAAACGCGTAAGGTGGGCCATACGGGGTCAGCATGTACTATTTAATGTGATTTGTAATAATATTTATTTTTTAACTAAGAATTGAGCCTTGGGACATACTGTATATCTTGGATATATACATTTATAGCACAAGCTTTGCATCATCTCAGAATCTTGTTTGTGCACCAGAATGGGGGACCTGATGTCCATCCCCATGCCCTGGCTACACAATTAAATGGTGAAGAGAATGGGGGAATGTGTGGAGAGCTGAATGGAAAGTAAATAATATTTTTAAATTATTAAAATGGAGTCTATGGGAGAGGGCCTTCCAGTAATTAGGAGATTTCTGTGTAATCGGTTTACGGATAATTGATTCGATACCCGTATATTATATGACAATTTACACTCATGGGAAAGTTTCTTGAAGAAGAGCCAGTGTAACTATTTCTATTCTTTTTCGTGCTCTTGAGTTATCTAATGGGCCATCATGTTAACCGGCCTTGGCTGGTCTTTCATGGTATGCTGCTCATTTTACCTGATGACTGTGGATTACTGCATTTAAAAGGTGTATGTTTTGTGTGAACCTGTAGGTGTATGGACCTATTATCCAGAATACAAGGGATCTGAGGGACCTTTCTGTAATTTGGGTATCCAAATGAATTATATTTTAGTTGGGATTAAGTAAAAGGTACTGCTTTGTTATTACAGAAAAAAAGAAAATAATTTTTAAAAATGTTATTAATGATTTAATTAAAATGGAGTCTACGGGAGATGGCCTTCCAGTAATTTGGAGCTTTCTGGATAACAGCTTTCCAGATATTGGATTCCGTACCTGTACCTGGACAGTACTGAACTCATGTTACTGAAAACCACGGACTAGAGTTGATGAGAATATTTAAGAATTTAAGAGCCAATCACCACTTGGTTATTTTAAGCACATGCCCATTTTATATTCCCTTTGCAATTTCTAAACTATTAGGAGAAAAGAGTATCATTAAATTCCTGGTGCGGCTTTTCCTTGCATCTGCTGAGACATTTCCACTTTGCTTGCAGATTGTGACATGCCTATAGAAGCGTATTTCTCTGACAAATTTCTTCTTATCTGCTCCTGTCAATCAAAGCATTTTTTGTTAATCCTGCATAATGTAATGGTTTGGGCAGACAAACTGACAACCGGAGCATTAATGGAAATTGCCGATACTTTGGATATATTTATGGACCGTACAGAGCTAGAACATAAAATACTTGTTCCCCATTGCGAGGTGCAATTAGGCAAAACTTTTTTTTTAAGGTTAAAGTGTTTTGTAAATGACACGAATAATTCTTGAGACATATCACTCATCTGTAGAACACCATGCGGCAATAAATTATTTAGACAAGTTTTCAAACCTGAGTATTGAAATATATTTAATTCTGTCCACATTCAAGAAAAAAAACCAGAACTATTTAAAAAGAATCTGACGTTCTGCCAAATATCTGGTTTTAAATGGGGTTGTTTACTTTTTATATGAACCTTTTTGGTATGAAGAAGACTTCATGGCAATTTGCGATTAGTCTTTTTTGTGTTTTTTTTTTTATTATTTAGCAGCTGTAGCAGCTCTAGTTTTGAATTGCAGCAGCACTGGTTGCTTTAATCTAGTTTACCCTAACACCCGAGCAGTGAGTTAGAAGATTAGGAGAGGGCCTGAATAGAAATCTAAGAAATAAAAATAAATTATACCAGTAAAACGTTACTGACCTATATTTTTTTGACTGCTGGGTGTCAGTGACCCCCAATGGAGAGCTGGTAATAGGAACAAGATAAAGGCAAATAATTTAAAAATTATGAATTATAAGAAATGAAGACCAATGAAAAACCTGCTAAGAATATGCCATTCTATAGAATAATGAAAATTAATTTAAAGGTGAACTAACCCTCTAAGTTACAGTTGTGGAGCTCTATCATTTTACTAACTAGTCAATTAGATGGACTCTCTCTGTGGTCCATTCCAAAGAATTTATAGAATAAATAAGCAGAGAATGTTACCTACAGCTATATATAAAAATGTACAGGATAAATAGGTGTTGGTATAAGATATAAGGGTCCATTTACTATAGCGTGGAGTTAAAGGGGTTGTTCACCTTTGAATTAACTTTTAGTATGATGTAGAGTGTGATATTCCAAGACAATTTGCAATTGGTATTCATTATTTATTATTTGTGGTTTTTGAGTCACTTAGCTTTTTATTCAGCAGCTCTCCAGATTCCAATTTTAGCAATCTGGTTGCTAAGTTAATTTGGACCCTAACAACCAAATTGCTGAAATTGCAAACTGGACAGCTGCTGAATAAAGAACTACATAACTCAAAAACCACAAATAATAGAAAATGATTGCATTGATTTGAATAAGAGACTGGAATATGAATAGGATAGAAAGATGAGTAATAAAAAGTAGCAATAACAATACATTTGTAGCCTTACAGTGTATTTGTTTTTAAGATGGGGTCAGTGACTCCCATTTGATAACTGGAAAGAGTCAGAAGAAATAGGCAAATAATTGGACATTCTATAACAGGGGTGCCCAAAAGGTAGTTCGGGATCTACCAGTAGACCTTTAGCTGGTGATCAGTGGATCTCAGGACACTGTCAACAAACAGCTTGTCTAAATCACTCCTATTTCGTGGTTTTCTTTCATTTATTATGTTAAGGTTGCATAAGAAATAGTGGTTTGTTAAATATAGCAATATAAACTTCCCACAAATCAATATATAAGAAATATTTTCCATTGAACAGAATGCTAACAATGCTTTTGTGGATGTAGAACATAATGGGACAACATCACTAAAAGTAGACCTCACATTAGTAAAGTATTGGCACTTCTGTTCTATAACATGCGAAACATTAAATAAAAAGGGGTGGTTCACCTTCAAGTCTATATGTTATAGGATGGCCATTTCTAAGCAACATTTCAATTGGTATTCATTATTTATTTTTTATATTTTTTTAAGTATTTGCCTTTTTCTTTGGACTCTTTCCAGCTTTCAAATGGGGGTCATTGATCCCATGTATTGTTATTGCTACTTTTTATTTCTCCTCTTTCTATTCAGGCCTCTTTTATTCATATTCAGTTGATATATTCATATCAATGAATTGTTTCTAGGGTAATTTGGATCCTAGCAACCAGATTGCTGAAATTGCAAACTGGAGCGTTGCTGAATAAAAAGCAAAATAACTCAAAAACCACAAATAATATAAAATGAAAACCAATTGCAAAAGGTATCAGAATATCACTCTCTACACCATACTAAATAATTCATAATCTTAAAGTGAACAACTCCCTTTAATCGGTGAACCGCCCTTTAATTACTAGGTATGAATTAGTTACTGGGTGCTTTTTGACATAGCAGAGTGGTGTAAATGTCATAATGTGAAACATTGTGCAGTACTGTGATACTTGCTTCAGTTGCAAGAGAGATGCAACATCTTGAACCTATGCCCATACTTCTAGTGGTCAGGGACTGCCTGAATCTTAATCAGTTAGTAAGACAATGTTTGGACTGTGGTTGCATGAAAAAATTGCCAGGAACGGCCTGCTAAAGACTGACAAATTGGAGCCCACATGTTGGCAAGCAGCAGTCAGCTGGACCACGTATGAACTGCATGTATGGAAACAACCAGAACAGGCTGAAGCCCTCTGTATATAGAGCAATCACTTACATCATAGGCGCATTGAGCAAAGAGCAATTTTGAGTGCAATCGTCATGTTTTCTCCGACAATGCACTTTTCCCCTAGAATTACAACTGATGCAAACAGTTGATTCTCAGTAAATATTAAAGACATGCACAGTTTCTCGCTTAAAAACATTTATTGGTGCATATATACCACAAAAAATGACATAACGATGTTCAAATCACACACACCACAAAGCAGTGTCTCCCCCCCAGTCTGCCTACCTGTTGTTAGCCACACCCTCCTGACGCGTTTCGCGCTATTGGGCGCTTCATCCTCTGATGAAGCGCCCAATAGCGCTGAAGGAATTTTCAGATGGTCCCTAACTGCTCTGCAGGGAAACAATCATACTTATGACCAGCAGGGGGAGCCCCCGACTTACTTCCCAGCCATGCAGAACTCAAGCAGCTTTGTTTGTTTCCCTGTCAGTGACTGTGTGGAGATTGTATTAGATTTTATTTTTGCATTTACATCCCCTTTACTGTTTCCAGCTGCAGGGACAAAGATCATGGAACCGGATTTAAATAGTTAAACTGGGATTCTATTTGGAAGATTATTTTGCTGCAGCCACTGGTTCTGCAAAGTTGGAGAAAGTTTGTTTTAAACAATTCAAAAACTATAAAATCCACATTAGATTACATGAAAACACAGGCCCAGTGTAGTCTGTATATTCTTGATCAGTCTTGCTATATCGGCTTCTATGGCAGATATTATTTGATTTGTGCTGTTTTGATAATTTATGATGATCCCTAAGAAGCCCAGACCACACTGAGCATGTGCACAGTCTTGTTCTTGCAAAGATGTTTAACAAAGTTACAGGATGGTGACCCCCTGTGGCCAACTTTGAAAGCATAAAACATTTGTTTGATTAGTCTTGTGGTGCAGTAAGTTCATGTTTATATTTAGTATACAAAAGACAGCATTTCTAGCCTTAGCCATACCTCCCAACATTTTCGAAGTAAAAAGAGGGACAAAAAAATTTTCTCCACGTATCGCAGCGACATTTTTTGACCACGACCCTTTCTGTGGCCACACCCCCTAATTACCTTGTTCATTTTACAAAGTTTGAAAATATTTCTCCTTATCTAAACTGTTTTTGTGTCTGAAAATTGTTACAAAGTATCTTATTTGCACCTGTTAGCTGTTCTGGGCTCTCTGCTAAAAGCCAATTAAGTGAGAAACTTTGTTTCTTTTTGTGGCTGTTAAGTGCAGAGAAAATAGTGACTTTCCAGTACAAATGAGGGACTGCGGGTTGAGCTGTCAAAAGAAGGACTGTCCCTCTGAAAAAGGGACAGTTGGGAGGCATGTTATTCTATTTTAGAAGTTACTTCCCCTTTAATGTTTTCATGATTTTCTAGTAGACTTGAGGTATGAATTTAAATTACAGAAAGATCTGTTATACAGCACACTGTCGCAAACTATAAAATTTGCAATCAATATCCTACTGTCACATGAGGGGCAAATTCCCTCACCTCCGAAAATTCTCCAGTGACAACTTCGCTTACAGAGCAACACTTCGGCAGGCGTAGATTCGCCAGGACAATGCTAATGCACTAAAATCCGAAGTTGCGTCCAGGGCACTGAATGCTGGCGAAGTTGCGCTAGCGTTACTGCGCCAAGCAAAGCGAAGTTGCGCTAGCGTTGCCTAATTTGCATATGGACGTGTGGACGTATACTGTATGTTGCAGCTAATACATTACAATACACAAGCCCGGGAAACACATGAGCCCAGTGTATAGTTTATGTGCCATATGTAAGGAAATGTAGGGGGGGAAGCCATTACCCCCAAAAAAATGTACGCTCTTTTGCAGCCTATCACCCTGAAAAAAGGAAAAGTCGCCAGCGTTTTTTGGGACTTAGAAAAATTTTCTCCTATCTACTCTATGGCACTTCGCCTGGTCTGAGGTGGCGAAAGTAAGTCTGGCACAAGAGGTAACGTTCAGTAAAATCCGCATCTTAGTGAATTTGCATTGTCCATTTGCAAATTTGCCTGGCGTTAGGGAGCGAAGTATCGCTAGAGTCTATGTTCTTCGCTAGTGAAGTTAGACCAGCGACCATTAGTAAATTGTCAAAGTTCCAATTTTCACCAGCGTTAGTCACTTCGCCCTTTAGTAAATTCGCCCCAAAGTGTTTGCAAAGGCAACATTTTTCACTTTGCGAAGATTTTTGCGTTACAGATGAATATTACATTCCCCCCCTAGGTGTTCTATGCTAATTCACCTATGATATTCTACATAAAATACATTTATACATGTTTTTTTTTATTGGTGGACAATCACCCCTAGCATAAAAATTCTTATATATCACTATGTATACTGTTTTCACACTAAAAAAAACACCGATTTATTTTTTTATTAAAGATCTTGAAAATCATCTTTAGCTTGAGACACATGAATGCCAAAAATGTCACATTCAAAGCCATTATGAAAAGAAGAATCTTTTTTCCTCCCAGGATTGCCCATATTACCATAATTACCCAGCCAGGAGTCCTGCAGATGTATGATTAAATGGAGTACATTGTATTTTTAAGTCTATACTCAGAAAGCTGTCTGTCTTTCATGATTGGAAGCCACTCTCCCAGCCGAGCTTTCTCAATCCGTCACAGGCACAGCTGTTATTAGTGGGGCCGAGAGATTTCTCCGCGCAGGAGGGCTTCTCTTATCCATTGGTATTATTAGAAGAAACGCTATTATGGATTTTTTCCCTTTCTGCTCTTTTAAATCACTGCGACACGGAGAGAACTCTTTGTGCTTTCTTGTCATTGAGACTTTCAGTGTCTGTTTTGAAACTTAATTCATTTCTGTTTGCTAGGCTTTCCTAGGCTGCAGACCCTTCATGATATGGTTCTTGCACAATCTGGCTCCTATATGTCTCTTTCGCGCTGCATTGGCCTCTCGCTTGATGGATTGCTTGTAATTTCCCCCAATCAGCTTGAAGCTGATATAGTTCCTGCCTGCAGGTGTAACTGAGGAAATTGAGGCCATGCATCAAATCGAGCCCAAATACAAATAACTTGGCTGGGAGGTTATAGAGGCCTGTCTGTGTGTGGCTGTGGGATGTGGCTGTGCATCTTGTGTGTGTCTAAGAGACAAGCTGTGTGATCTGAAACTGGGATTTATCAGCGGTAAAATAATTGCATGCTCTCTGAGTTTCTCACGTTCGACCTGCCCATGATGTGCTGGGTAATCACTGGAAAGCTACGTGCTGAGCCTCCTTTCTTTCCTTCATTTTAACCATGTGTAGCCTCAGCAAAATAAGCCCCCGAGGGCAGGAGGTGGTTATCCATATGGACTACCATCAGCCTCACCATTAGGTAAAACATCAGCTTCTTACACAGAGGTTGGGAGGTCACATCACTTATTCCACATTCTATAATTTGTAGTTTTCAAGGTAGAACTAAGAAATAAACAATGGAAATAACACATTTGAGTTTTAGTAATATTTTTACAGCTAAAAAAGAAAATAAACATTTTAGGAAGTAGAGCAAAGAGCTTTAGTGGGTATCGCATACAACCAAGGGATGTAAGATGTTTCTATATCCAGAATCATGCAATGGTGATTTGTCTGCTTTTTGTCTTCTAAACATCTCTCAGGATGGATGAATTTTTGTAGTCAGCTGTTGCCCTAGAACAGTGATCCCCAACCAGTATCTTGTGAGTAACATGTTGCTCTCCAACCCCTTGGATGTTGCTCCCAGTGGCCTCAAAGCAGGAGCTTATATTTGAATTCCAGGCGTGGAGGCAAGTTTTGGTTGTAGAAAACCCAGGTGTACTGCCAAATAGAACCTCAATGTAGGTTGACAATCCACATAGGTCCTACCAAATGGCCAATCACAGCACCCCAAGAACATTTTTCATGCATGTGTTGCTCCCCAACTCCTTTTATTTCTGAATGTTGCTCACGGGTTAAAAAGGTTGGGGATGGCCCTAGAAGATCATTACCCAAAAGTGGAAGCAAAACATTTTTTTTTAGACAGTAATGAGGCCTCTATGCAATTTGCATTAGGATAAGGTGATACAGATTTTAAAAATTTTTGGGTTAGTTTGTGCCACTTGTAACTCGTTGCTAAAGATTTTGGTTGTGTTAACTTTGGCCGTGTACTTAACCTATGGGGTGAGTTATCAACGTTCAAATTCAACGTTTTTTCACAAATTAAATTTTCTTTGCACTAAAGCTTGGAAATTCGAATTATGTTTTCAAAAACTCGTTATATATGATATTTATAAAGCACACAAAAATTCAACGTTCACTTAGACGTCAATGGGAGCCGGCTATGGCAAATTTAAAGTGTTTTTTCAATGCAACTGAAAATGTCAATAGTCAAAATTCTAGGTATTTGACTTTTTTTTCAATTTAATTTTTTGTATATGGGTTTTTTAATAAATAAGCAAACATTCACATTTTTAAAAAAAATAGGGTTTATTCAAAGTAGAAAAAACCTCTAACATTAAACAAATTTGAATTTTGATAAATAAACCCGTAAAAGTAAATTATAATTGCAAATCATACTAACTAAACTGCACTTCTTATATTTATAATAAACAAATATTGGGACTTTAGCACTGAAATCCCTCTGTTACAGCAATCTCTACTTTGTTACCCCAGTGCAACAAACTCTTCTCCCAGTGCAGCAAATTCTTCTCCCAGTACATCAAACTCTTCTCCCAGCACTACAAGTTTTTCCAGTTAATGAATATCTGCCATATTCATTAGTACAGCAGTCTGTGCCAGCCCCCTCAGTACAGCAATCTCTATATGTTTGGCTCATTTAAACACAGAAATATATAGCCCCTTTTAAACTGATTTGTGTGATATTGACCCATGCAGGGAAATACCTGCAGTCTATTGCTCTCTAATAGTAATTCCTGTTCACCACAGGGATTAACAATTTGACCTCCGCCTCCCTAATTGCTTATTAAAATGATGTGACTATAGCAGAGGACCTAAAAAGCTACCATTGAAAATGTATTCATTTGTGCAGTGGAACTATAGCCCCATAGAGTATCACCCAAAAGATAAGTTTACACAAGCAAAGTGTGAATCTAAGTCATGGGAAGAATACAGGTTCAATACCAACAAGTGAATGAAGGAGATGAAGACTTTAAAGGGATCCTATCATCTGAAAACACGTTTTTTCAAAATGAATCAGTTAATAGTGCTACTCCAGCAGAATTCTGCACTGAAATCCATTTCTCAAAAGAGCAAATTGATTTTTTTATATTCAATTTTGAAATCTGACATGGGGCTAGACATTTTGTCAATTTCCCAGCTGCCCCCAGTCCTGTGCCTGCACTTTAGGAGAGAAATGCTTTCTGGCAGGCTGCTGTTTTTCCTTCTCAATGTAACTGAATGTGTCTCAGTGGGATATGAGTTTTTACTATTGAGTGTTGTTCTTAGATCTACCAGGCAGCTGTTATCTTGTCTTAGGGAGCTGCTATCTGGTTACCTTCCCATTGTTCTTTTGTTTGGCTGCTGGGGGGGAAGGGAGGGGGGTGATATCACTCTAACTTGCAGTACAGCAGTAAAGAGTGATTGAAGTTTATCAGAGCACAAGACACATGACTTGGGGCAGCTGGGAAATTGACAATATGTCTAGCCCCATGTCAGATTTCAAAATTGAATATAAAAAAATCTGTTTGCTCTTTTGAGAAATGGATTTCAGTGCAGAATTCTGATGGAACAGCACTATTAACTGATTCATTTTGAAAAAAAAATTTCAGTATCCTTTTAATTTCTCCCATAGGAGAAGAAGGGATGTTCTCCAAAAAGATTCAGAAGGCCAACAGCACACAAAGTCTTGATTACTGAGCTGCCAGACCGAAAAAACAGAGACACAATCATGAAACTTTAAACTTCAATTTTGTAAAAAAAAAATGAGTAAAAGAAAAAAAAAAAATTGAAAGCAATTGAAAAAAGTCTATATTTTTAGAGAACAATCCAAAGACAACTGAACAGAAAAAAAGTGTAGATCAAAGGCATGTGTCGGCTTCCATTTTTAAGAGGGATTAGATCACCATTTCAAGGGCTCCTCATACTGATTTCTGGGAGATTCTTCTTTTAAAAGTTATTGCATTTCAAACCTTGTTTTCTTATGTGCCGCAGGGTTTAGTCTTTGGTGCGGTTCTATTTTTGCCGTGAGGGGAAAAAAAGTACAAGTGATGCTGTGTTTAATATTTTTTTAACTCAGTCTTCAATCGTTTTACAGTAACTGCAATAACTTTTGCACAAAGCATCTTCCATAAATAGCATATCCAATATTTTAAGCTGCTTAAAAGCTCTACAAATAGTAAGAGGTGATATCTCAGCAGTTGAGCCCTAATTTCCCTTTCCCACCTTGCCAGGTAATTTACTTCTTGTTTTTGTTACAAGTTGTATACAGGCAGCATGGAGCACCTTTCATTTGCTAATATCCAGACTGAACCCTGGAATTTGAGCAGTTATTACAGATCCCTGTGAATGCCCAACAGAAGGCAAAATGGACACCCCTACTGTGGCTATCCCGTTGGAAATGAGCCCCATGGTTTACGCATTTTAGCACTTGAAGGTAATTAATTTCTTGCACTGATAAATAATCATATGGATGGAATAGGGGATGGGGGAATTATCTTGGACATATCCACGACATATACCAGTTGTAGAGAGAGAAGATGGTTTTCTCTTTTTTTTACTCAAAATTTAAACTAAAACATGTTTAGTATGAAAGTAACCCTGAAACCCAGGGCGATGTATTTCAAACAGAAATAATTTATAGGTCTTTACAGCAAAATGACAAAGGGGATTGATTATTAGTAGAACAAATTATTGAAACGTCAATGAAGAATGAGGTTAAGGTTATGGGAGATTTTAATATGCGCAATGCATTGCTGACTGAAATGTGCCTGTTGCTAGATGTTTAACTGACCTAAACAAAGCGTCAAGTAAGCAGTTTGTACGGGAGTTACTCCAAGAGAAAAGAATTGTAAATTTCAAATTCACAAATGCAGCTATGTAGCAAATGGCAAAAAGGGGGAAGAAAAGTTTGAGCTCTTAGAGAGGCTGAGTGATCACACACTGCAGGACATGAAAGTAGCATCATTTGGTCAAATCTATCCTGACACCCTATCTGAAATTGCACACCCTCAGTGGGAGGACTTCCTGCCAGGACACAACGAGGATTGTTCATCCAAGAGCATGTTTTTTTTTTTGTGGATGAGAAGCCACACAACCTAATAGCACCAACTGTCATTTCAAGTGTCAGTCATTAATGAAGCAGATCTTTCTCTGGAGTAATTAATGGCAATTTACCATCCGGGACTCTGACATGAAGTCTACAGTATGTTTGGATGATGCCAAAATAAATGCTTACTGCCTGAATGCGTAGCATTAATTGTAAAGTCTAGTGGTGATAGAGTGATCTTCTCTTGTCCTTGACTATTTTTCTCCTTCAGAACACAAATGTATGGACTTGCTTGCCTGCCCTGACCTCTTAAGGCCCCCATAGATGCAAAGATTTTTCTTTGGTCAACAACCGATTTTAGAGCAATCCAACTGATCTGTCAAATTATCGTGAGGTTAGTGGGAATCGAATGATTGTCCAGCTAATGATTTTTCGTCCGACATCTGTCAGAAAATTGATCGGCCATGTTAAAAAATTTTCATCGGTCACAGTGAAATCTATCTGTGTTTTCCTGGCTTCAACTACATCGCTTGAAATGGTCTTTTTAGTTGATGGACAAATCGTACATTTAAACGATTGTTTCAAGATAAGCTTGGTCTAACGATAACGAAAAGATCTTTTAAAAATCTTTACATCTATGGCCAGCTTAACAGTGGGATGAATTGGAATGTCCAATCTTGTTAATGCTCTTGTGGCTGAATGGAAGCAAATCCCACCAACAATGATTCAAAAGCTTGTGGAAAGACTTCCCAGAACGTTAGAGGTGGTTGGACAGGCAGGTGCCATATAGTGTTATTCCTGCATTGTGATGTTGACATCTTCTGAACATACAAAAATATTTGAACCAATCAAATGCAAATTTAGGACAGCCAATCAATTTGCAAGTACAAATGTACTTCTATATATAACTTTGGATAGTCTAACTCTTTTTGCATCAATCCTTGTGAATGCCTGTTCTAAACTTGCAATTGATTGGCTGTCCTAAACTTGCATTTGATTGCTTCAAATTCATTTCAATATTCGCGTGTGTTCAGAAGATGTCCAGCCTATGATTACGTGCCATCATGGCATGAAACGCGTAAGGCCACATCATTTGAGATGGGTTTTGTTAAATAAAATATATTTTTAATTGCATCAAGCTTTGGAGTGAAGTCTGGTTTGTGCAAGTCCTATATGAATATCTAATAACTCCGAAATAGACCTTTGTTCCCCCCATGAATACAGTGATGCCTACATTCAGAGGATGGGATCAGGCGCTTAGGCACCCCTCCCCCCAGTCCAGTGTCAGGTGCAGAATTCAGCCAGACCCCAGAACACTTTCAGAGTAAATGTCCCCCTATGAACCAGCTGCCGCTCAGTTGTACTAAGAGGGTCAAGCTGTTACATTACATGGCACATACTTTTTGTAAGGAAATTCTCTACGTATATTTTCTCTAAATAACTGGAGGAAACAATTATTAGTGCTCTATTTGATCATATAACATTTTCCCATAATTCCAAAAAAAAAGCACCTGCAAATATCTGGAGCAATTATTCAAACCTTTGAAATATTAGTGGTTCTCCATATATAAGCTACATAAAACATGATGAGGAGAGACTAGCATTTATTTGATCAAATTCGCTTACCCAGCATTTTTAGCTCAAGTAAAGTAAATTTCAACTTTAGGGACACAATTCTGAATCCCTGTTTGACTATGTATTACTTGACTGTGTGTTACTTTTGATAAATTACAAGTAATTTATCAAAAAGACACTGATTTATTACTTACAACTAGGCTTTATGTCTCCACTGGGTATACAACAAATATAAATTAGTTTCCTCCAAAATAGCACTCAGTAGGTCCCTAACATGAGGGTTTTGGGCCACCCCAGTGTTGGTGGTATTTTTATGCTGTATGGGCAGCAATGCAAGAATAGGGAAACAACACACAAGTTAATTTCTTCTTTCTTATTTATGAAAGCAGAACAATATGGAGTACATTTATTTTTCTGCATGCACAAAGCTGCATCTATACATGCCATTCACAGTTTACTTGATATCAGTTTTGGAATAGGCTGCTGAGGTAACACTGGATTTCCCTGCCTGCATTCTTACTGCTAGGGGCACACTTAGGTAGTTTCATTGGACTGGATGAACATGGGGTTCCAAGGATCCTTTCCAGACTGCAATATCCTGGTGTATTGGGGTAGGGGTGGACAGGAATGACTAAAAAGAAGTCAAAGTTAAATGATGTGTTAAAGGAAAAATATAATAAGGAATTAAAAAGAAGAGTATGGCACAGGGATGTTCTAGATCAGGGATCCCCAACCTTTTGAACCCATGAGCAACATTCAGAAGTAAAAGGAGTTGGGGAGCAACACTAGCATGAAAAATGTTCTTGGGGTGCCAAATAAGGGCTGTGATTGGCCATTTAGTAGCCCTTATGTGGATTGTCAACCTACATTGAGGCTTTGTTTGACAGTGCACCTGTTTTTTATACAACCAAAACTTGCCTCCAAGCCTGGAATTGAAAAATAAGCACCTGCTTTGAGGCCACTGAAAGCAACATCCAAGGGGTTGGAGAGCAACATGTTGCTCATGAGCTACTGGTTGGGGACCACTGTTCTAGATGGACAAGAGAACATTTAATTGAAAGGAAAATAGAAAAGCAGAATGGGAGAAAGAAGAATGTTCTTGGAAGAATAGAAAGAAGAATACCATTGATATCCTGGCAAGTGTCTGACTGAGCTAATAGCATCTATTGATATAAATGTCCTTCTCATTGTGATTAACATATATAGAGAGAGAGAGAGAAAAAGGAGGGCTTCAAATATATTCCACTGATGATACCAACTTATATATGGTGTAGTGTAGAGGCAAATCCCCTTAGAATGTAATTAGTATAGTGGAGTCCCCAGTGTGACTTATCTCTAACAGTACATTACATTTCAATATATAAGAAGCGACTTTCATAGAATATGGGAATAAGAGCAGCGAACATTTTACAGTGATGTTGCCCTGCCATTAGGTTGACATCTGGAACTCGGCATACTGACAAACTTAAATAAGAGATAGCACAACATTCCATATGCTTGTGGGCAGCACAAGTTAGCCAGTCGATCAGAAGAATAATCTTGTCACTGGATTCTAATAAGACAGTGACCACCTTAATCTCCTCTGGATCTCCAGTTGTACCCTGCATAGTTTATTGGTGATGGCATTCAAAATCCAGAAACGCTTTCTGCTGTGCATTGACTAGAAAAGTGAGCTTAACAAACATGCAGAAACACATTTACCGGCACACAGGCATATGTTTAGCAAGAAAACCTTGCTTTATTGCAGTGCGGAAGTGCAACGTTTCGGGGCCACGCCCCTTTATCATATATAATCATATTATAATCATATTATATGCTTGATAAAGGGGCGTGGCCCCAAAACATTGCACTTCCGCACTGCAATAAAGCAAGGTTGTCTTGCTAAACATATGCTTGTGTGCCGGTAAATTTGTTTCTCTATGTATATGGGAGGTTGCCGAAGCCTAGTCTATTACTGAGCACGGGGCTACATTGATTAAGGGTTGTTGTGGGTGTGCGTCCGCTCCCACCTGTTCTTCTTAACAACATGGAGACAAAGTAGCATCTGCATTGGAGAAGCTTGCATAATTTGTGACGCACATTTTTATTATAGCAATTATGTGGCATTATTTCCAGTTCATGACACTTTTAATACAGCATCATTTGCATCCAGTTCACTGGAGTCAAGTCAGTTGTTTGTGTAAATCCAGCTCTCTAAGGCAGTTGTCAAACTTCTTCGGTTCAACTACTGGAAGCACATAAAATAAGTACAGTCAGTTTCAAGCATATTTGGGACGGCAAATATATGCTATATTCACCCCAAAATGTCACCCTAACTGACCTTCAAGCTGGGCTCTCAGCTATATTTAGGAGAGCAATTTGCAATTGTCCTCAATTCACAGGCCTTAAAGCTGAGCCACCCTACCACTGTTCCAAGCTCCTCCATGAGGGTCACATTCATAATTAGGGAACCAGTACTCTAAGGCAACTTTGTAATTATTGCCAGGTCAAGGTTGATGTTAATGCCAATGTTTTCCTGCGTCCATGCATCCGAGAAAGCTGAACAGGGAGTATTTATAGATGATTGTATAGTTAATAATTTCCTATTAAGTTGCTCAAATCAGCATTAGAGTCACTTTTATTTGCTTTGCAGGGACCAATAATAGTCGGGCTGGGTTTTCCCATGTGTCTCTGTTAGTCTGTCATCTAGAGCTAGCAGGATCCCAGAAGCCAAAGGGAAATATGTAGAGTCATATCTAAAATTGTAAAACGGAACACTGCTGTTATAATTAAATATATTGCACTGAGGTTTTATAATACTGACTTTAATAGCAGACTCTAAATCTCCTGTAAGACAACCTTTCTTTTGAAGGGGAAAGTTGTTTCTCTATTTTAAATTAATAAAAACAGTATGTTATTTTCAGAACCTTAGCAGTTGGCTGCACTCACGGTAGTCTAGCACAAATATAGATCAAAGAATGATTCTAAAACATGAAATAAAAATGTATTAAAGGCAAAGCATACTAATCCCCAGGCTGCAACACATAAAACACGTAATAGTTACGTTCACTCCCCCTCCAGAGTTCTATGATAAAGAGTTTCTCTCCAATTACTTTACCTTCAAAGATACTAATCCCATGTGGAAAGAAGAGTGTGTAAGAACCTTTCTGTTAAAATGGATATATTTTTATAGATGTATTGAGATTAGCAGCTGAAATAAAAGGTACACTGCTCTAAGGCCCCATAACCTAGAAAAAAAATCACTTCCTATGCATTGAAACGTAATGTACTGTTAGAGACAAGTCACACTGGGGACTCTGCTATAGTAATTACATGCTATGGGAATTTGCCCTCTGTACTACATGATATACAAGCTGCTATCACCAGTGACACGTATTTGAACTCCTCCTTTTTTAAGATGACAATCAACTGCCACGTTATAATTTCCACCAGTTCGAATAACTGATTTTAATAGACAAACAAAAGAAATTTCTTTTGTTTGTCTATTAAAATCAGTTAAGCTGGCCATAGACGCAAAGATCGTATCGTACGAATCGAGGATTCGCACGATTTTCGGACCGTGTGTGGAGAGTCCCGATATTTTTCATCTGGTGGAGATTGGTCGTTTGGTCGATCGGACAGGTTTGATTTTGTCCCGACCAATCCCGCTGGAGCCCATTGCGCTATCATCATAATCTGATTGTTTAACCCCGATATAGCCATGCCCGTTAGTGGCATATCGGGGAAAGATCGGCTCGTTTGGCGATGAGCAGATCTTTTCATCTATGGCCACCTTTTAAGATTTTATAAGACCTGTGAGTGCGGATCTTATGTGATGGATTGTGATTCAAATTGTGATGATACTGCACCCAGGCAAGTTAATCTTAGTTTTTGAGAGTGCCGGCTTTTCAATGTACTTATGTTAATCACATCGAGAAGGACATTTATAATGATAGATGCTACAAGCACAGGAAAGTCAACCACCTTAAGGCTGTCAGATTCCCAACAGTCCCTATTTGTCGAGGTTTCCAAAAGCAGGAGCTCCAACTCATTTCTATGTTTCCACCAGTGCCTGTTTTCTAGCTGCCACCCTATGTAGCTTCTCTGGCCCTACCAATGCCTGCCTCCAAACATGCAGCCCCAACTCATTTCTTTGGGCCACCAGAACCTGGCTCCAAAAGTTGCAAGCCAAGCTCACTTTTCTG
The DNA here is from genome assembly GCF_017654675.1 of Xenopus laevis. Taxonomy (NCBI): domain Eukaryota; kingdom Metazoa; phylum Chordata; class Amphibia; order Anura; family Pipidae; genus Xenopus; species Xenopus laevis. The sequence goes on from NC_054373.1 coordinate 157,093,334, forward strand.
ACTGTATCAGTGCCGGCCTGCAAAAGTTGCAACACCATTTGTAGTTTGTAGTTTTTAGACAGACCCACTCTCCAAACTATTTTCCTCCTCTCCTTATTCAACCTCTTTTTTCTTTATTCTTCTAGTCTCTTTGCATGCTTTCCATACTACAGGTATGGGATCCGTTATCTGGAAATCCATTATTCCAGAAGCTCCGAATTATGGAAAGGTTGTCTCCCATAGACTCCACTTTATCTAAATAATCCAAATTTTTAAAAATGATTTTTTTTATCTGTAATAATAAAACAATACCTTGTAGTTGATCCAAATATATATATAA